>NW_015549661.1:256278-262672 GCF_001515605.1 Sinocyclocheilus anshuiensis | reverse complement strand
CACACACACACACACACACACACACACACACTCTCACCTTGACGGCTTTGGCGGTCTCCAGTGACTGCTCTGGTGGGATGCCCACCTCTCGCTCTCTCAGCAGCTGCTGTGTGAAGTACGTGATGTCTCGGCCTGCGATGGGAATGTGTTTAATGCAGCTGCCGATCACGTACCCCTCCGCCTGTCAAACCAATCACAGCAGCAGACTCTCAGTGAGAATGCTCAAAGTCACTTCCTGTTCTGTGCTATTCTGCAGGGAAGTGGCCGTGAGCCAGAGATCGACAGCATCAGAACACACTGCTGTGATCAGACACGACAGAAGTGCATCAGCCGAAAAACAAATAAATAATTATTAAGTATTTGGTCTGAATACGAACGGCTGTTTGAAAACATGTAAATATTGTTTGACTTTCTTCTCCACGACAAGCGAGTGTCAAAATCAGATAGTTTCTGCTTTAACAACATTCCAGCTTTCAGGACTGACATTTCCACAACAATCCCGTAAAACCTGATGGAATTCAGTGTTCAAGAGAACAGAATCAATCTGTTCTGTAATGAGTGCGTGTGTGTGTGTGTGTGCGTGTGCGAGAGTGTGTCAGTGTGTGTGTGTGTGCGTGTGTGAGCGAGAGAGAGAGAGTGTGTGTGTGTGTTGTACCACTGGAATGACGTGAGTAACTCCGTCTCCGCTGTCGATGACGGTTCCCGTGAGCGTCCTCTCACCGACCTGTCGAGACGTCCATGATGCCGCCAGAGCCAGAACAGCCTGACAAACACACACAGATCAGCCAAACGCATCAGCACTGAGAGTCAATGTGTGTGTGTGTGTGTGTATACCTGCACAGCGATGTACAGCCCCGGCACGTTGAAGGACTCAAACATGATCTCAGCAGTGTACTCGCGGTTCTCCGGTGTGTTTAAAGGAGGTTCGGTCTGCAGCAGAGAAACAAACAGCACAGGAAGTGATGCGTAGAGTTAGTCGACTGCAGTAATCACTCAACCCATTACTTCAGGTCTCAGCTGAAGGACAGACATTAAATACAAGACCATGACATGAGGGCAAGCGTTTAGGTGAGCGTTTCCTCACCAGCAGGAAGTAATGGTCCTCAGGTTCGGCTCTCAGGTATTTGAAGATCACCTGCTCCATAAACCTCTCCATCAGATCCCAGTCCTCCACGATCCCGTGCCGAATGGGCCACTGCGGAGACAGACACGCTCAGAGATCACGGACACACACGCTTTCTGACAGAGACGCAATCTGATGATGATGAAGGATGAGCGGAGCCCTTCATCATCAGGCAGGTAATCAGATCGTGTCAGATTGATTTAAGCAACAATTCACCCAAAAATGAAAATGTGCTCCCCCTCAGATCATCCTAGATTAGGAGGAGTTTGTTTCTCCATCAGATTTGAGAAATTTAACATGACATCACTTGCTCAGCGGTAATCCAGTTATAAACATCTTAATGCTGGATTTGTTTCAGCTTTTGTCTTCTCCAGATGTTAACTGATGGACTGGAGTGCTGTGGATTACTTGTGGATTATTGTGATGTTTTTATCAGCTGTTTGGACTCTCATTCTGACGGCACCCATTCACTTGCAGTGAGACACTGATGCAATGCTACATTTCTACAAACCTGATGAAGAAACAAACTCATCCTGATCTCAGATGGCCTGAGGGTGAGCAGATTTACAGCAAAGTTTTGTTTTTGGCTGAACTACTCCTGTAATGTAGTTCTACAAAGAAGATGTTCATGTGACATTTCGACTGATATTTCTCACATTATGGAAAGAAAAGTGATTTTCACTCTGCCAATGAAAACACACGGAGCGACACGAACCACAAGATCGTCAGTGCTGCTGTGACACACACCTGACAGCAGAACCTGCGTACAGCCGCGTACCTAACTACCAACAAAGAAGGGTTATTTCCCAGCATCGCGTCAAAGCGGCACTGACGGCTCACTCACTTTGGTGGCGTAATTGGGTTTATCGATGGCTTCATCTCCGATGAAGAAGTCCAGGTCATCCACGCCCTTCATCATCCTCCGCTGGGCCTGATCTCCCACCTTCGCAGACTCTTTGATGGCGATGCCTGACAGGAGAAAGGGATGATGGGAAGTGAGAGATGATCAGACGGACTGACGAGTGCTGTCAGTCAAACATGAAGAGAGGAAGTAAACGACACTGACTCCAGACGAGAACTGAGCGCTGACGTGAGAGAATACAGCAGCAGCAGAAGAAGAGTTATTATGGGATGTTTATAAGATGATCTTACATATTTTGACCAGTGAATTTCCCTGTCATTCATGATCACTCACATACAATGCTTAACATACCGTAAACAGAGACATCCGACACAACAGGAGTAGACTGAAATGAAATTAATCATTATGATCATTTTCCAATTAATTGTACTTCCCCACTAGAGATTTAAAAAAAAAGCCAGTTAAGCATAAGGAAATTTTGTACTGACTAGAAAAGTCAGAAGTTGATACCAAAAATGACACAAACTGGCTTTGTGAGCCGCTTTCTAAAGCTTCCTGATCTGATCTGAGAACGAACCCTCAAAATCTCGATCCTGAAACCCTCACTACAGGAGTCAAGCACACTACATACGTGCACTACACACTACAGCCGTCAAGCACACTACAGACATGCACTACACACTACAGCCATCAAGCACACTACAGACGTGCACTACACACTACAGCCATCAAGCACACTACAGACGTGCACTACACACTACAGCCATCAAGCACACTACAGACATGCACTACACACTACAGCCATCAAGTACACTACAGCCGTACACTACACACTACAGCCATCAAGCACACTACAGACGTGCACTACACACTACAGTCGTTAATCACACTACAGACGTGCACTACACACTACAGCCATCAAGCACACTACAGACGTGGACTACACACTACAGCCATCAAGTACACTACAGCCGTACACTACACACTACAGCCATCAAGCACACTACAGACGTGCACTACACACTACAGTCGTCAATCACACTACAGACATGCACTACACACTACAGACGTGCACCATACTACAGACACACACTACACACTACAGCCGTCAAGCACACAACAGCCGTGCACTACACACTACAGCCATCACGCACACTACAGACGTGCACTACACACTACAGCCATCAAGCACACTACAGATATGCACTACACACTACAGCCATCAAGCACACTACAGACATGCACTACACACTACGATCGTCAATCATACTACAGACACACACTACACACTACAGCCGTCAAGCACACAACAGCCGTGCACTACACACTACAGCCATCAAGTACACTACAGACATGCACTACACACTACAGCCGTGCACTACACACTACAGCCATTAAACACACTACAGACATGCACTACACACTACAGCGGTGCACTACACACTACAGCAGTCAAGTACACTACAGCCGTGCACTTCACACTACAGCCGTCAAGCACACTACAGGCGTCAAGCACACTACAGACATGCACTAAACACTACAGCCGTCAAGCACACTACACACTACAGGTGTGCACTACACACTACAGCTGTCAAGAACACTACAGGTGTCAAGCACACTACAGCCGTGTACTAGACCCCTTGTCCAAATACCCACACTTGCGGTCTTGGCCACTTGACAGCGCGTGCGCGCGACAGGAAGTAAGTGTGCAAGTCTGTCCCATGTCTTCAAAATGCCAAAGTGCAGTGCCCTTAATGGATACTAAATCCACACTATCTCGAATACCGCTCCAGAGCGCTATTCAAGGCTTAGTATATCCCATCATGCATCATGTTCTGGAAATAAATCGTGAGACTTTTTGCCGAGATCTCGCGAGAGGTCACGGAAACCTTTCCAATGTAAGTTAAATATTAATATAATAATTAGATAGAAAAACAGTGTTTTTACTTTTATTGGTGCAAAGATGAGTTGTGGTGATATTTATTTTGTACAACATTCGCAACTGCTTTTTATCATTTAATTAGAAGCACCACAAATTAAAATTATGTCATGTTATAGGGACTACTGAACAGACATTTAGAAGTTGATTTTAAAATGCAAAGTATTTCAAATTAAAATAAAGCTGTGTAAACACTATAAGTGTGTCCCATCAGGTAATGAAAAGTTCGACACACACTTGTGGTCTTCACACCCACTTGAAGACTTTGGCCAAATACAGGAAATACGTCATTTAAGTAATCAAGTGGTCAAGTGCAAAGACTGCAAGTGTGGGTATTTGGACAAAGCCACACACTACAGCAGTCAAGCACACTACAGACATGAACTACACACTACAGCAGTCAATCGCACTACACACTACAACCTTCAAGCACACTACAGACGTGCACTACACACTACAGCCGTCAAGCACACTACAGACGTCACTACACACTACAGCCTTCAAGCACACTACACACTACAGGCGTGCACTACAAACTACAGCCGTGCACTACACACTACAGCCTTCAAGCACACTACAGGCGTGCACTACAAACTACAGCCGTCAAGCACACTACAGCCATCAAGCACACACTACAGGCATGCACTACACACACTACAGACGTGCACTCCACACTACAGCCGTCAAGCACATACTACACACTACAGCCATCAAGCACACACTACAGATGTGCACTACACACTACAGCTGTCAAGCGCACACACTACAGTTGTCAAGCACACTACAGATGTGCACTACACACTACAGCCGTCAAGCACACTACAGATGTGCAATACACACTACAGCCGTCAAGCATACTACAGGCGCACTACACACTACAGGCGTGCACTACACATTACAGCCATCAAGCACACTACAGGCGTGCACTACACACTACAGGCGTGCACTACACATTACAGCCATCAAGCACACTACAGGCGTGCACTACACACTACAGGCGTGCACTACACATTACAGCCATCAAGCACACTACAGGCGTGCACTACACACTACAGGCGTGCACTACACATTACAGCCATCAAGCACACTACAGGCGTGCACTACACACTACAGGCGTGCACTACACATTACAGCCGTCAAGCACACTACAGGCGTGCACTACACATTACAGCCGTCAAGCACACTACAGGCGTGCACTACACATTACAGCCGTCAAGCACACTACAGGCGTGCACTACACATTACAGCCGTCAAGCACACTACAGGCGTGCACTACACATTACAGCCGTCAAGCACACTACAGGCGTGCACTACACACTACAGCCATCAAGCACACAGTACACACTTCAGCTGTCAAGCGCACACACTACACACTACAGCTGTCAAGCACACTACAGATGTGCACTACACACTACAGCCGTCAAGCACACTACAGACGTGCAATACACACTACAGGCGTGCACTACACATTACAGCCGTCAAGCACACTACAGGCGTGCACTACACACTACAGGCGTGCACTACACATTACAGCCGTCAAGCACACTACAGGCGTGTACTACACACTACAGCCATCAAGCACACTACAGGCGTGAACTACACACTACAGCCATCAAGTACACTACAGCCGTACACTACACATTACAGCCATCAAGCACACGACAGGCGTGCACTACACACTACAGGCGTGCACTACACATTACAGCCGTCAAGCACACTACAGGCGTGTACTACACACTACAGCCATCAAGCACACTACAGGCGTGAACTACACACTACAGCCGTCAAGCACACTACAGCCATCAAGCACACTACACACTACAGGCGTGAGGACAGAGTTACACACACACTCACATGAGGGAATGATGAACTGCGGCTCCGTGTTTCCTGCGTAACCCAGTTTAGTGTATCTGAAACACAAAGCACACTCATTAGTGCTCAGATTCATCATTGGTTTAGATCTGATGAAGGAAACAGACAGACACTGCAGACCCTAGAGCAGGGCTGCCCAAACTCGGTCCTGGAGGGCAGGTGTCCTGCAGAGTTTAGCTCCAACTTGCCTCAACACACCTGCCTTTAAGTTTCTAGTATGCCTAGTAAGAGCTTGATTAGCTGGTTCAGGTGTGTTTAATTAGGGTTGGAGCTAAACTCTGGAGGACACCTGCCCTCCAGGACCGAGTTTGGGCAGCCCTGCCCTAGAGCATCAGAATGAACCAAACCCTTCTTCATTAGGAGCCTTTCATTCTGTGTGTTACAGATTTATTTCTTTAAAATCACAACGACTCAGTTCCTGAAGGATCTCAACATCTCACTGTTTTCAGAACGATAATCACACTGCATTAACCAACACCCTTTGCAAAGAAAAAAAAAGTATTTATTTAAGGCTCTAAACGGAAGTTGACCTTTAGCGCACTTGTGGGGTCTGACACACACACACACACACACACACACACACACACACACACACACA
>NW_015549661.1:254139-255168 GCF_001515605.1 Sinocyclocheilus anshuiensis | reverse complement strand
CACAGACACACACACACACACACACACACACACAGACACACACACACACACACACACACACACACACACTCACATCACTCACATCACTCACTCACTCACAATCATCATAAACACACACACACACATCACTCACACACACTGTGGACGTTTTCATTTCTGTTCACAGAACAAATGACTGTCAGAAATAAAACAACACACAGAACGCCAGCAGCTATAAAATGACGGATTTCGGTTTCTACATAGTTGAAATCTGTGTATTATTCGCCAGTGAACAGCACGATGTTTTCATAGAGGTTCTGGATATTTCTGTTTGTCCATATAAGGCCGCGGCGAGAACACGGAAGTGCAGGAAGAGGAAGCAGATGCGCGCATGCGCACAAGTAAAGAAAACTGATTCAATAATTTCCCCGCTCTTCAGACTCTCTAAGTTTTTCATTTTTGCCATTACTATAATAGTGTCCTGCGATCCGCTGCACATCAAACTCCCGCCGCTACGCGTTAGACCGTCAATCACCGCAAGCTCACTGCTTTCAGGACCGTCTCCGCTGCAGCACACACACCGACGCAACCGGAGCCGCTGGCGGACGCAGAGCGAACACTCAGCACGAGAACGGTGTCTGATGTACTCACCCTGTGCCACAATCCACAACACATGCCGGTAACCGAGCGGCCATCTCGAGAGCGTTAAAGCGCCGGCGAGCTCCCGGTACGAGTGATCAGTCAGTCCGTTTGTGCGCGAGGCGGAACCCGGAAGCGCGAAGGGAAGCGTTTTTCCACTTCCGCATTCAAGCGCGCACCCTAGAGCGGACACGAGCGTCGCACAGCGATGACGTGACCGGGGCGCGCGCCTCAAACACGTGCCTGCGCACAAAAGAACCAGCTGTGTTTTCTTTCCGTTTTAAACACGATTTTGTCAAAGCATAAGCACACACACACACTCTCACACACACACACACTCTCACACACACACACACACACACACACACACACACACACACACACACACTCTCTCACACACACACACACACA
>NW_015549661.1:215660-251034 GCF_001515605.1 Sinocyclocheilus anshuiensis | reverse complement strand
GACACACACACACACACACACACACACACACACACACACACACTCACATCACTCACTCACTCACAATCATCATAAACACACACACACACATCACTCACACACACTGTGGACGTTTTCATTTCTGTTCACAGAACAAATGACTGTCAGAAATAAAACAACACACAGAACGCCAGCAGCTATAAAATGACGGATTTCGGTTTCTACATAGTTGAAATCTGTGTATTATTCGCCAGTGAACAGCACGATGTTTTCATAGAGGTTCTGGATATTTCTGTTTGTCCATATAAGGCCGCGGCGAGAACACGGAAGTGCAGGAAGAGGAAGCAGATGCGCGCATGCGCACAAGTAAAGAAAACTGATTCAATAATTTCCCCGCTCTTCAGACTCTCTAAGTTTTTCATTTTTGCCATTACTATAATAGTGTCCTGCGATCCGCTGCACATCAAACTCCCGCCGCTACGCGTTAGACCGTCAATCACCGCAAGCTCACTGCTTTCAGGACCGTCTCCGCTGCAGCACACACACCGACGCAACCGGAGCCGCTGGCGGACGCAGAGCGAACACTCAGCACGAGAACGGTGTCTGATGTACTCACCCTGTGCCACAATCCACAACACATGCCGGTAACCGAGCGGCCATCTCGAGAGCGTTAAAGCGCCGGCGAGCTCCCGGTACGAGTGATCAGTCAGTCCGTTTGTGCGCGAGGCGGAACCCGGAAGCGCGAAGGGAAGCGTTTTTCCACTTCCGCATTCAAGCGCGCACCCTAGAGCGGACACGAGCGTCGCACAGCGATGACGTGACCGGGGCGCGCGCCTCAAACACGTGCCTGCGCACAAAAGAACCAGCTGTGTTTTCTTTCCGTTTTAAACACGATTTTGTCAAAGCATAAGCACACACACACACTCTCACACACACACTCTCACACACACACACACACTCACTCTGTATACATCTGTATGTAAAGTGTGTCAAACTGAATTTTGGTTGAGAAGGAAATCCAAAGGTGGCTGACGTCACTGTGATCCGCCGCGAGAGCGCGCTCAGGTGTCAATCATACCTGAACGTTTTTTAAACGCTTATTCGATAAAACATTGAAGAAGTAGGTTTAAAATGTTCAACGAGACATGTCGAATGTTGTTTAGACGAACACCTTTATAGAAAGATCTTGTTTAGTTTGTTCTGTAATAACATGAATATCTCACAGCAGATGGAGCTCGT
Source organism: Sinocyclocheilus anshuiensis (assembly GCF_001515605.1). NCBI lineage: Eukaryota > Metazoa > Chordata > Actinopteri > Cypriniformes > Cyprinidae > Sinocyclocheilus > Sinocyclocheilus anshuiensis. The sequence goes on along the minus strand of NW_015549661.1, from coordinate 249,816 downwards.
GCAACATTAGGCTTAGTTTATATGAAACACTTGTGCTGTGTGCGATTTCGTGTTTATTCATGTTAGGTTATATGTGCCAGATCACAAAATTCTCAACACACAAGTCTGTCTTGTGCAGTTAATCAAGTCACTTTGATTTCTACAGTCCACAGCATTCTGGGGCGCTTCACCGGCCCTGCTATTCATTTTTAATCCTCCAACACACACAGCAGAACAACCCAAGGACGGATTACAGTCCTATGAGGCCCCGGTGTCTTCTGAAGCCCCTTTTGGTCGCCACACACACCGTTTCTAGCAGGAAGTAAAAACCAACGTCACATTCAATAACTGTGAATGCAACACTGAATGTCTCTTTATTAGAAGAATGCAGCGTGCCTCCAGAGCAGAGATCCTCTGTTTACACAAGCTCAACTCTTTATTAGGCCCACACAGCAGAACAACCCAAGGACGGATTACAGTCCTATGGGGCCCCGGTGTCTTCTGAAGCCCCTTTTGGTCGCCACACACACCGTTTCTAGCAGGAAGTAAAAACCAACGTCACATTCAATAACTGTGAATGCAACACTGAATGTCTCTTTATTAGAAGAATGCAGCGTGCCTCCAGAGCAGAGATCCTCTGTTTACACAAGCTCAACTCTTTATTAGGCCTGTGTCCACCCTGACCGAAGGGTTTTAAGTGGACAGTCCTGTTTTGGCAGTTGTTGCTAATAGATCATGTGGTTTTCTCTAGCTGACCTTTCTAACCCAAACACTGTGTGCAGAGAATCAGTCAAACATTATTCAGCATTACAGCTTAGAGCAGCAAGATCATCTACAAACTAGGCTTTATTTCATTAAACTAAATATTTATTTCTGATATTTTTGTCGTGGGGTAAATGAACTTACATGTTCTGGGCAGGTTTGATGTTCATCAGAGCTTGTCAAACATCTGCGATCTAATTCAGAGACTCACGATGACCCAGTTTCTCAATTAACTAGCTTTACATGTCCTAGTTTAATCAGGACGGGTCACGGGTCTACATTCTTTTTTGAAACCAAAGGTGACATTAAAGATTCCTTTCAACAACAACAAGAACAAATAAAGCATACAGTTTACAATTACATTTTAATATGTGTTCATTTTAATCTGTATGTTCTTCGGTCCAGAACCCATTTCAGTAGCCCTGCGTCAACAGAACCGAGCAGGTCCAGAAACACTGGGAATATATGCCTGAAATAAAAGCTACGGATCATAGCTGTTTACCAGCCGGTTAGTGCTCACACGTGACCTGTTATCTGTGCTTTACAGCGCTTGTGTTTATCTGCGTTTGTGCAACAATAACAGCCATAAAGCAATTACGCAGTTGTTAACTCACTTTAACTGCTGTTTCCATCGATGAGCAATTTGATGAATATAGTTTTAACAAAATCTAGATGTGTAGATCATGTTGAAGTTTTACACCCAAAATCCAGCAGCCCATGATCTGAGCCTGTGATTGGACAGATGAAGGACAAACGCTGTGCAAATCCTCATCACAACCATTAACAGTGCCATTAATACCCACAATTATTGTTTGGATGGAACAACCTTTTCCTAATCTTTCACAAGATTTAAAAAAAAATGTTCACAATATCAACATTCTTCAAAACATCTTCTTTTGTGTTCAAGAGAAGACAGAAACTCATACAGCAACATGAGGAAGAGTAAATGATGACAGAATGATCATTTGTAGGTGAATCTTCACTCTGAAACACTCTAAAGTATGTACTGTGGCTGTACTTGTGTAAACACACACACAGCGCCTGAGGACCAGGACACACCCTCGTACTGTAAAGCATCACGTGACTAATAGTTCCCGCTCAAATAGCGACGCTCGGCTCAGATCTCGGCAGTAACTCGCGCCGCCTCCGCGTTCATTTGTCAAACTCTAATCATTAACTCACAGCAGAGCTTTCCAACTCGAGCAGAGGAAGAGTCGAGTAAAGCGGAGACTAACACGACCGAGCCGAGGTGAGACGCTCTGATCTTCATCATGAAGGATTCATAGACTTTCTGTTTCAAGTCATACGCTGTGATTTCGAGCTTTGTGGGTTTGATGATTAACGGTCGTGATAACGGAGCAGATAAGCAGGACTAAAGTCAATAAGTCCACACAGAGCGACTGACATCATGGAGGAGAACGAGGAAGTGCAGAGAGACTGGAAAGAACTGGAGCCGAGTCACGGGGTGAAGATCTTCCTCACGGTGCTGTACAGCCTCATCCTCGTCCTCGGCATCCTGGGAAACAGCGTCACCATCCACGTGTCTCAGCGGCTGCAGCGCAGCGGATACCTGCAGAAGACCGTGACGGATCACATGCTGAGTCTGGCCTGCTCTGACCTGCTGGTGCTGTTGATCGGGATGCCCGTGGAGCTCTACAGCGCCATCTGGTTCCCCTTCTCGTCCTCGTCCGGTGACGCCGCCTGCAGGATCTACAGCTTTCTGTTCGAGGCCTGCAGCTACGCCACCGTCCTCAACATCGCCTCGCTGAGCTTCGAGCGCTACCTGGCCATCTGCCACCCGTTCCGCTATAAAGCCGTGTCCGGCAGCCGCACGACAAAGCTGCTGCTGTCCGCCTGGATCTGCTCGGCTCTCGTGGCTCTGCCGCTGCTCGTGGCCACAGGAACCGAAGGAGTTATCCCTGAGGGCCGCCGGACTCCGGTGCAGAACCTGACCTTCTGCACTAACCTGAGCCAGCACTGGGTCATGTACCGCACCAGCATCTTCACCGCGTTCGCGCTCTATCTGCTCGTTCTGGGCGGCGTGGCCTTCATGTGCAGAGCCATGATCGCTGTTCTGCGGGCCCCGATGGGACCCAACGAATCTGGTGCAAACGGAGCTGGAGCCAAACACGAGAGCGCACGGCTGAAAGCGTCCCGGAAACAGACCATCCTCTTTCTCGGTAGGACATCATTCATTATCTCATGTGTGTCTCTTCACAGACATGACACGAGTCCTGTTCACCTTTACCCTGACCCAACCTTACACAAATATCCACTGAAACATGTTCTGTCTATCAGCCTCTATAAAGTCCACTGAGCTCACGCAATAACACTCAAACATTAACACTAAAGTCTGACAGACATTTCAAACCCAGAGATCACAGCCTCATCTGCAGCCTCCACCAGCTCATTGTTAAATTAGGCTCTGAAAGAAAAGCTACCGATTTGCTTGTGCAGTCTAACTAACGGATAAGAGTAGTTGCACACAAACAGTAAGTGCACATGTAAACAGGCTAAACATATATACATTTAAAGAAACACAAATTTTGTGCCAAATGTCTTCTGGGTTCTCACTAAGTACCAAGGATTTGAGGCAAAACGTTTATGTGATTTCTATTTTCTATAGAGACTTGCATGAAAAAAATAACAACCACGTCACAATATGCATTACTTACATGATTCACAGCCGATGCACACCCACGTCTGTCAGCACATGAGAAACGCTGGTGTAGAAACAGAACCACACTGAAAAAAAGACAGAAGCACATCATAAAGCCTCATTATTTTCAGTATGGTGTGAATTATAAGATCAAATATAACAATAATGTATGAAGTGATTTTGTGTTATATAATTCAGAATAAAACAATCACTTCCCAAAGCTCACGAGGATGCGGGTCAGTGATCCACTAACCAATTAAGCAAGTTAGCTGAAAAGTGTGAATACGGGTGAAATATCAAACTGGTTAGTCTCTATTCGAGAGTTGCATAAAATACTTTTTTGGGGTAAAGAAGAAACCTTGTATAAAATGCAAACACTTTACTTCTACAGGCTCAGATACTGTACCTGTCCTAGTGGATCCTGATGACAGATTCTTATTAAGCTCCTGTGTGTGTGTGTGTGTGTGTGTTTGTGTGTGTGTGTGTGTGTGTGTGTGTGTGAGTGTGTGCGTGTGAGTGTATGCGTGTGTGTGTGTGTGTGAGTGTGCTTGTGTTCTCATTAGTGCTGATCGTCTGCGCTCTGCTCGTGTGCTGGATGCCCAATCAGATCCGCAGGCTGATGACGGCGGCGGTGCCCAAGTCGGCGTGGACCGTGAGTTACCTGCGCAGCTACGTGAAGCTTCATCCGGTGGCCGACAGCTTCTTCTACCTGAGCTCGGTGCTGAACCCGCTGCTGTATAACCTGTCCTCACGCCAGTTCCGCTCGGCGTTCCTGCAGACGCTCCTGTGCCGTCTGTCGCTGCAGCACGTCAACAGAAGAACGCTGGAAAGCAGTCAGGCCACCAAGAGCTCCAGAAACACCTTTCGGCCCCTGCTGCGGCGATCTCTGGACCGCATACGGATGGTTACCGGTGACAGATCGACGCCTCCATCGTCAGCAGAGAGACAAAACCCTCCAAACCCCACCGACAGACCACTGACCTCTGAACCACAGGAGGACGAGATAAACCAACCTACCGCACTACCTAACACTAACTAATGAACAAACCAGCTGGAGAAGACTATAGACCACTGTAGACCACAGCAGAAGTAGACCACAGCAGACCACAGCAGAACACCGTAGACCACAGCAGACCACAGCAGAACACCGTAGACCACAGCAGACCACAGCAGAACACCGTAGACCACAGCAGACCACAGCAGAACACCGTAGACCACAGCAGAACACTGTAGACCACAGCAGAACACCGCAGACCACAGCAGAACACAGCAGAACACAGCAGAACACCGTAGACCACAGCAGAACACTGTAGACCACAGCAGAACACCATAGACCACAGCAGAACACCGCAGAACACCGTAGACCACAGCAGACCACAGCAGAACACCGTAGACCACAGCAGAACACATATTAACACTACATATTAACTCGAGGGTTGTGCAGCAGGGAATCTGTGCTAAATCTGTTTGTGTCAACATCACTGATGACCGTCTGACATTCATTGTATTTTAATAAAGCACTATTTACAGAAACCCTGTGAAGAAAAAAAACTGAGCAAAACATAAATCAAAATATGACAACATATTCATAAATGAGAATCACATTCAGAGCCAGAATGAGTTTGCAAACTCTAATCACAATGCAGGACATGAAGCTTGTGAAGGTCTGAAATAAGAGCGAGGGACAAGAAACTGTAACCCTAATGAAACCAGAACAAGCTCAGAATTACAATAGAGGCCACATAAAACCAGTTTTGTGCTCAGACTAGATGTTTTATTCCCATCATCTATAACCTTCACCAGTGACTATCCTGAGCTGTGACTGACGTCAAAAAACACACTAAAATATTAGTGATGTCAATGTTTTTGGTCAGAATATACAGCTACTCGACTGTCAGAGCCTAACTGACCCATGTTAACCAGCTAAACCGGTAAGTGAGGTGAGGACGCCCTCTGCTGATGAACTGAAGAGTCTTATATGACCTACTGTAACCTGAAATACAGCAGGAACTATCTCAGCTGGACACCACATGCCATAAGAAGTGAATCTGATCTCCTTCACTGTGATGTTTAATCATGAAAGCTGCTGTCCTGAGCTCCGTCTACAGAGATTCATGGCCTGTAATAAGAAGCTCGAAGCACCCGAACAACAGAGCAATAATACGATGAGATTCATCCTATTTACTTCATCCTATCTGGACGAGTTTAGGATCCCCAAACCATGACTTATATCTAAATAGACAGCTGTCATCCAGGCATCTGTAATGGTATTTTAGCACATTATTATGGTGGAACATTCATTATATGGAGATTTTACTGTGTTTCTACACCTCTAAATGAAGCCACTGTCAATCAATATGAGCTTTGCTGCTTTTATTGATGTTTTTTCCATGAATGAAATGAATTACAGCTACACTCACATGATATTACATTTGCAGAGTTAAAGCGGAACATTTAAGTCATCAGATGATGCCTTGCTGTGGTTCTGTGATTGCTTCCCTTACCAAAAAGCAGTATACTTCAAGTTTATTTTAGTAAGTATACTCTGAGACGTACATAAAAAGTAGACTAAAAGTATACTTTCCTATTTTTAGTTTAAAAGAAGTATACTAATAGCACACTTGAATAAACTTATTTTTCGTAAGGGTTATTAAACACACAGAAAGTTGTTCTCATGAAGACGTTTATAACAGTACTGTCCCGCATCACGAGAGCCTCGTCCTCTTTATGAGAACCAGAGGGGATCAGCCCTTAAAAGTGAACCGAGATTGATTAGCCTTGATCTGAAAAACCTACCTAACATGATGAATAATGCAGTAAATTCACTGATCACTGCAAGGGACATTTCTCCAGCATGAGACGAGACGTTTGACCAACAGTCAGGACTTCTGCTAATATCACTGAGTGTTCAGACATGAACGAACGCTGTTGATGGAGTTTTGGTTTCTTTGGCTTGCTTAGTTGGGGTACATATACCTAAACCCACCCTTTGTGAAGGAACAAGCTTTGGCTGACTCTACAGACACATACAGTAATTAAATAAATCTGAAAAACAATTGTCAATGAAGGGTCTTAAATTTACATCATGAACTTGCAAGAAACTTAGTGGCTCATTTCACATGTGAGGTTTCTCATTTCATTCTGCGTGTGTTTATTATAATTCAGTATGACTGAAAACCAGATTACAAGAAACCAATCCTATGTAGCGTTTTTATTTCAAGGAAAATAAATCAATAAATACTGTATAAATACACAATGATCCAACGCAAATGCAATCTAAAATTTAAAAATGATCTACAACTAACATTTAGCTTGTTTATAATAAACCCGTGTGGTGTGTCCAATCAGCAGGATTCATTCACATCAGTAGCATAAAGCCAGATATTCCAACATCTGTTTGACCATCTTCCAATTCCTGATGAGTTCAAGTCAGTATTTTGCATAGTTATGAGCGCAGGGGACTGTAAACGCTGATGGATTGTGAAGAGAAGCTCAAGATATTAGTGTCTCCTGAGGAACCGTACGGAAGGTCAAGAACATCCACAAACAGCATGATCAAGACATGAGAAAAACACGTAGAAACAGAAGCTTATCTTCGTCAGAGAAACACGAAGACTGCACAACAGACACGTCACAAACATCTGAGCATCAACACCAAGACAGACAGGAGCAGAACAAACAGGTGTTTTACCCTGAAGGCAGGTCATCACTGCAGAAAATATCGCACCCAGTGATCCGCATTTATCACAAACCACTGCTTTGTGTCTTCTTGACGCAGGCCAGCGTGTCAGTGTGGAAGACGCTTACTAGTTATGGAGGAAAACTGACCTTCTGACAGAATTAGAGAAGGTTAGACACAAACACACCTGTCCAGAGTGAGCGGCTCTACAGTATTTTCTCCTCTTCAGCGTCTCTGGCCTCTCTTAACAGTCGTTTACAGACTCGGGCATGATGTATTTCTCTTTATCACTGGGATAAGAACACTGTGTAGGCTTTAGCTCCCCGAGTGTTGATGCACGACCAGTACATTTGTTTTACATCAAGTTATTTCTTATTTATACAGAACAACAGTAAGATAAAAAAAAATTTGTAAGATACACAATGCAAAATAGTATGGATATAAAATGTGCATGTTTTAAAAATATATATTATTTGATCTTGAGCACATATCTCTGGAAAAGTGTTTTTCACAGACGTGGATCTGTGATGAAGAGAGACGGGATCAGCATTCACCTCTGCATGCTGATTTCTTATCAACATAAACGCCACATGACATGAAATGCTGAAACTAACCCTGCTGTTTTGTTTTGCTCGTCTTCAGATCTGATGTGTATTTTATCTGTAGACATTAAGTTCATGTACTACACTCATAATTGACCACTGATTGACTTTACGTTTAGCCTTAGTGATGTTAAATGAATATTCCTACATCTAGCGGTTAAAGATGCAACACATTGCAGATAACATTAGAATAAACTTTATTTTAGTATAGCATTTGTACATCAACACATCTTCATCAGGCTGATGATCTGAGCAGCAAATCAACTTTATCCGTTTCAATTATAATTTTATTTTATGATGCTCAGTTTTGTCATATTGTTACAGAAGATAGTGAGGAGATATGGTTATTATAATCTAGAGGAAAAACGGAAAAATCCCACATACACAACAGCATGTAAATATGACTAATGCATCACTGATTTGAAGTAAACCCTGGCTTTTGTTGCATTCTGAACTCAATCTTCCTTTTCTTTGCCGTCCTCGCTGAAGAAAGCCGTCAGCTGCGCTCCATCAGGAACGTATTTGATGTTCTCCACCTCTCCTCCGTAGTTGCTGGGCTTCTGGAAGTGGATCTCCAGATGGTCCTGAAGATCTTCTTCATTCATCAGTGCCTGGATTCCCCCCAGCAGCACGGTGCGACTCGGGGCCCCCGAGTACGTCTACAACATCACAACAAACACCATCAAACAAACGTGTTTCTGCACCCAAAACAGATGTCTGGTACAGAAACGCACCTGAAACTTCCTGAGCTGATACTCATACAGAGGAAGAACATCGAGCACCACGTCGCTACCGGCGTCGACACAAAACTTTCCTCTGTGAACCAGATTCTCTGCAACTGAAAGTGGAAGCAGGAGAGCCATGATCAACAGAAATGTTCAGCAAACACACATTAACAACACGGAGCATGAAAAGGGATGCAGACACACCTCCGGTGCTGAGGAAAGTGACGCGGCCCGAGCCCGTATCCTTGTGGTACTCCAGCTTCTCCACTTCTCCTCCGCCGCGACTCGCTCTGGAGAACGACAGCTCCAGCCGGTCTCTCATTCGCTCCTCAGGTAAAGTGGGCGGGGCGTTACTACAGAACCTGACGCTCTTCTTTGACACCTGGATATGAACCTGAATGAACAGAAGTAACAATCCTCTGTTAACAGCAGCTCACATCAACAGACAACACGTCTTTCTGGACACAGTAAAGAAGAAAATGTTCTGCAAGATGGAGAACTTCTGAAATCTCTCTACCTCAAACTTCACGGAGGGATCCAGAGTTAAAGTGTACGGCTTCACCTCTATCTTGGCTTTGTCACAGGCCACCGAACACTTGGCCAATCGGAGGATCTGCTCTGCCACTGAAACAGTCCACATTATGAGAAACAAACAGCAGATCAATGTGATTAAAACCAGACAAACATACACATCTTCCCAAACCGAGAAACGTAACGATCCCTGCAGTCCATACCCTTCTCCTCCTCAAAGGTGATGAGCGCCTGGCCACTCTTCAGCAGAAACGAAGGTGTTTGTGTGACGGTGAACTTAGACTCCACCTGATCTTCTGCCTCCTCTCTCGCCAGCACACGAGCAAACTTCACTGCTTTCACTGGGATTCTGGCTTCTATCTGCATTTCACAGAGCATTTTGAGAGAGTTATTTCTCCATTACAGCTCAGATTTGGGGTAAGGATCTGAGTTGAGCACACTGTGAGTTTGAGGCTTTGTACAGTAGGAACATTTTATGAACTTATTAAAGAAGGATGTGACATGAGGAGCAAAAGTGCTACTGTTATCACTATTGCTGACACTACGCCCTAAAAGTGTGAACTTATTTTTTATGAAAAAAGAGAGTGTGTAGCAGACGAGTAGGCAAGCTTTGTGATAAACTATTATAAAACGAAGAGTTCCGGTGCTTGATTCTGATTGGCTGAGCCGCGTTCGAAGCTGTTGTAAATGACTCTACAAAGTAACACACACCTTTGTTTACTTTTGTGTGTTGCTCGGCAACCACTTTGTTGCAACCACAACTGTTTCTGAGGAGCTACATTGTTTGGTGGAAGAATACTGTTTTTATTAATATCATTACACTTTATTTGCTCTGTTTTATTTTGTGAAACCTTACTACGTATATGGAATAACCGTTTTATAAAAGCAGTAAGCCCCGTGAAGCCGTGGTTTACAGTGAATTTATAACAGCTAAGGGGGTTTTAGGCATGACGCGAAGCGGAGCCTAACAACCTAACAGCCAAACAACGCCCCTTAGCTGTTATATATTCACTGTAAACCACGGCTTCATGGGGCTTATTGCTTTATTTTGTCATAACTGCATCTTTAACGGACGGCTCTGTCACTTCATTACACGCAGAACTCTTCTCGTGTGTTTGCACAATGATGCTTTTAAAAGTTAATCACCAAATATATCTTTATAAAAGTTCACAGTGTTGTTGCAGATGAAATATGACGTGGATTTTCTTCGTCATCCAGTTAGACATTGATTATTAATCACTCAAAGTGCTTAACTATCAGTCTCTCATATCCTCCATGTTTGTAGTTTTTAAACATTTTTTTTTTGTAGTTTTAATCAAATCCTTGTCCAGTGCGCGATGGGTTGTGAGCAATAAACAGTAAACCATCCAGGTACCTTTGGGACACTACGATTTGGGATGCACTAATTCTAAATTAAAATAATGTTTAGGACAAATAGAATGCTATTTTGGACACCGCATATGACTCTGTAAAGATTGTTCAGTTCTTGCTCAACAGGAAGAAGAGTGAGCTACATCTGACACACCCTCCATGATCATTATATGATCAGTGTTATTTGGACTAAACTTTGATCAATATTAGTAACTTTAAACTGTAATCAGTTAATAAATTGTACACATTGTAACAGTAAAACTCAGGTCAACCTTGAATTTGCGTCGCAGAGAGTCACTTTCGTCCCTCTTGAGCAGAAGCTTCTTCTGAAGATCATAAAGATCTCTCTTCAGATCCTGGTTGGCTCGATCCAGACTCTCCCTCTCCTCCTGAAACAAAGCAGGATGAACACAATCCTCAGCATCTGCTTTCTCTTTCAGTGGCTACCCAGCAAGCAATAGCCGTCATTTCACCGTCTCGGTTAAGTATACAATTCCCAACCGCTAGATGGCAATTGTAGCCCTACTGAGACGACTGGCAAGGCGAGACATGAGAGTTAGTAGAGAGCACTGTTTTGTTTTGAATTTTGTTTTTACACGAGAGAGCACTAAGTTTACCTTTCGGAGAGCAGCGGGCAAACAACAAACGATAAAGGACATTCCTACTTGGTCTTGTAAGTATCTGTGTTTTCGTTTGGACATGTGATCATTATTTATCTATATTATTTGTTATCATGTTTAGGAACCGTGACATGTTAGTGAAGGGAGCAGATCGTAGTTGATAGTGACCCGTGACTAGCCCGCGGTTCAGCACGCATGTGTTCAGAGGATTAACTGCAAAATTTAAAAGAGTAAAAGTTTTATAATTTGTATGTGTTTACAAACTCAATCGATTGAATGCAGTTGGGAGGCATTTTAAACAAGAAATAAAACCAATAATTAATAATTTCCTTTAAGTTCACTGTTGGTTGTCTTATTTGTTAAAAGTAAACCAACAAAAGGTTCATCTTTTTTTTATTTTGTCATTTATCTGTAATGTTTTAATGTTAAGTGTGATAACATGCTCTTGATTTGTATTAGATTTTTTTTCTTTTAAATACCTTAAGTTATTTAAAAAATTTTTTTTTTCATTTTTATTATCTTAAGTTGTTAAAAACTCCAGATTTTTTTATCATAATATTTATATTTAAGTGTATTGTATTTATAACATTTTATTTTGTCATTAATTATTTTGTATTTTTATCATTTTGTATTGTCTTAAGTTGTCCAAGTTGTTAAAAATGTTATTTTTCTTAATAAAAGCTGTATGTATGGATTGCCATGTTGTTGTCTATTAGCTCTATATATGCAGTGGTTTAATAACTAGTCTATTCTTGGGCTATGATTAGACGTCTATTAGATTTTCACTGACAGCCCAAATTTAGCCTCGTTTTAGCCTAGACGACTGGGCTGAGATTAGACGTCTAATAGACGTCTTTTAAACGCAAAATTGCTTGCTGGCTAGTCTGATCACGCCTCGAAACTCACCTGTACTTCTAGAAGATCTCGTTTAAACCGCTCAGAAATGTTGTCTTCAGAGTCCATGAAGCTCTGAAGTTCTGCCTCGGCTCTTTTCTTTTCAGTCTCTGCTTCAGCTTTTTCCAGCAGCAGTCTGGATTTCTCATTGTCTGCAGACTCCATGAGATCCTGTGTGAACATCACTAATGATTAAATATGGTTATAGGTGACTGATTGAACTGTGTGTAGAGTTTGTGGGGTTTAACCTTGTATTTCTTCAGCTCCGCAGCAGCTTCGCTCATTCTCTCCTCGTCCGGGTTTACAAGCTGCTCGTTTTCACCAAAACATCATACAGTGTTAAGCAGAATGCAGGAGGAAATCTCAAAAGTGCGTGAATTTGAGGTTATGAACACGTACCTCGCCGTTGACTGGTTTTTCAGCGGCGTCAGGCATGATTCACTCTAAATCGAAAGTATGTGAAGTAAATGTAAAACTCCGAATCAAGCCTCCAAACACTTCTCCAATGACTGACTGATCGCACAGATATTTTCTCCACTTATAATTTACCTCTCAACTTCCTGATCCCGCCCCGATCGGGACTCGTATTGATCAGAAGTCACATGAACCAGTCCTGAAGCAAAAGTGAAAGCACCGGAGCCAGATTTCGGCGCAGCAGCGAGCGGCGGATTCGGTTCGGTTCCTCCATCACCGCGTGATATTAACACGTCTCTCGTCGGGACTCGATAAGATGACAGTCACTTATCTCACAGTTTAGTGGCAGAAAGTTTATCGACTGTCGGTTTGTCTCTGAAGCGCAAACATGGAAGAGAAGAGTCTGTTTCTCGAGGGTCTTCCGGCTGATTTCGACCGTGTCAAATCAAAGCTCCAGCTTTATTTTAAGAATAAAAGAAGATCTGGAGGAGAGATCGTGCAGATTCGAGAACATCACGAGGACAAGCGAAAAGCGCTTCTGGTTTACATGAGCGACGATGGTGAGTCATAAACCAATACTGACACCACAACATTTAATAAATGACCTGATTAAAGACTGACATGTCTTGACAAATGGAGGAGTTTTACAGGAAATTCCCCTGCTTTCCAGATCTGAAGAAGGTGCTTGACAAAAGGGTGCATAAAGTTGATCTGAAACCTCATGGATCAGTGGAAGTGACCGTGAAACTCCCAGAAGACCCTGCGATCAAGAAGACCAAACCACCAGTGCTTCCAAAACCCAACCCCGAGAGATGCCTGCCCGCTCCAGCCAGACAGGTCATTGCAGATCAGTTCATTACTTACAACTACTAGCATTAATATTAGACACAAGTTTCCTGATTCTCGTCTCTTTTGAAAGAACGTGGAAGCAATTAGACATTTTTGCCGGTTGCATAAACATAGAAACTATGTTAAGACTGTGTCTTAAGAACTAGTTAACCAAGTGTTAATCAGTCTTACTTTTCAGATTCAGGAGATACTTTTTATGTAACTGACTTTACAATGAGCAATCTTTTGAACTCTCAAACAATTAGATGATCTTTTAAGACTAATCTGTGCAGTTTATGCAACCAGCACCTGATCTTGAGTGATATTTGTTATTTTCTTTTTTACTCACACACTTCCTCCTCGTCACACAAAGGTCTCTCCCGTCAGAAAGCCTGCAACAGCAATTACAGCTCATAAAGGTTAGGCTATAATGCTTTTCACTCCTAGTGTTTAAAACAACAATCACTGATTTCAAAACTTTTACGACACTTTGGACATGTGTACATATTTGTTCATTACACAGAAGATGAGGAGGATTCAGAAATACTCGTCACACAAAGGTCTCTCCCGTCAGAAAGCCTGCAACAGCAATTACAGCTCATAAAGGTTAGGCTATAATGCTTTTCACTCCTAGTGTTTAAAACAACAATCACTGATTTCAAAACTTTTACAACGACACTTTGGACGTGTACATATTTGTTCATTACACAGAAGATGAGGAGGATTCAGAAATACCAGATCTTCTCATTAACACCCCTGGTTCAGTTGAGAAGGAAACCCTTCAGATGTATGTTGAGCAGTTCACAGAGCAGTTTGAGCTAGCAAAGCACGGAAATAACAGCTGGATCCTGAAGCTCTGCAGCCAGTCAGGTATGATTCCTGAGATTGTTTTCTAGTTACATCACGATGTGACGTGGAACAAACTGGTTTGGCAAGTCTATTTCTGTGCATATGACTCAGGCCAAAGAAACTATCATTAGATTACTAGCTCTCAAGTGAGAAAAATAAAAGCAAACCATGATAAAATCATCCAACATAATCCATCAGTGAGATCAGAAATATCAGAATTAACAATGTTGACCCTTTCTCAGATTTAGAGGAGATTTTGGGCCAGAAAGAGCATGGGTTTGGTATAACGTTAGCAGTGTATAAAGGAGGAGGTCTGGGAGAGCAGCTGGACCCGCGTCGCTTCATCTTGACTGGCTTTGATGGAGCCACAGACTGCAGGATGATCTCAGTGTTCATCGGCAGCTGTAGCAAGACCACAGAGCACACCTGGGAGACGCTTGATGAGGACAGGATCGTTGTCAGCTTCAAACACGATATCGGTGGGTTTTGAAGCTCTGGGTGGCCGCTGGGTTTCTGTGTTCCTGAGAACGACCTCCGTTTCTGAGACGCCTGCTTTCACGCTGCTTATATTTCTTCGTCTTTTGGGTCTGCTACTTCTGTGCACATTAATATTTTCTTTTCTTTATCTATCTACATGGACTAATCAAATCCTCTGTATTGCGTGAAAATGAATGCTACAAGAATCTGATCAGACTGCTGTGGTCAACATTCAAATAAACACTGAGGAAAGTAAACACACTCAGTGCATAGATCATTTTCTTCCTTCATATTTTATCATCAGATGTGACGTCATTTCTAAGGAAATGCACCTCGAGGCAGCTGCAGGGTCGAGACATCGGAGTGACCCGTGTGGAGCGGACGGACTCGGTTCTGGTCCAGGGAGACTTGGAGCAGATCAGTGAAGATGTTCTCACACTTTACTTCAGCAACAAGAAGAGGAGCGGAGGAGGAGACGTCCAGTCCTTCATATGGATCAACAGACGAAAGAGCGCGGCCATCACCTTCGGAAACTGTGACGGTGGGATTATTTGCAGAAATGAAACATGCATTTAGATTCAGCACAAACAGATCTAAAAATCAGTCATGTGAATATTGTATAAATGTTATGGAGAAATAATAATACTGTGCAGTGGTAATTTCCTGTTGTCTTCTGGCTTCTAGAGGATTTTCTTTTCCCCAAAATAAATCTCACATTATTATCACCAAATCTTGGATTCAGTCAGCTTGTATGAGTAGTGTTTCTTTACAAAGTGTTTTTAGTCATTTTCACGGATCCGTGTGAACGGGGATCATTTTGACAACCTTGTCGTCTGTACAGCAATGTGCATTTCAATACATTGCTGTCGTGTAAACGTACCCTAAATCCAACATTTGGTGATTATATAACATAATGAGATTTACAAGCAATTTAAAAGGCCAGTCATTTTTGACTGGAAACACCAAATTAGGAAAAGGATTTTCAGCACAGCACAAGGGCTAAAATGTAAAGAACAAACCTAATTTGAAAAATTTACCTGTCCTTTCTGTTTTAATAGATGCGCATGCAGTGGTGGAACAAACACACAATGTTTGCGGCACAGAAGTTCATGCTTCACTGTTCTACTCAAGTTTACAAAAGGCTTTAACTGGAGAAAAACCAACCCTGACTGATAAAATATCCACGAAAGTGAACGTTCCTGTCAGTGAAGAGCTGCTCCGTTTCTTTGAAACCAATGAGCGATGCAGAAAACAACTGGAGAACGAGGCCAAACTGCTTCACTCAAATCCGGCCCTCCAAAGAGCTTCACACACAAAATAGGCAACTTCATGACTCTGAGCATCGCAGAAGGAGACCTGCACCATTTCACAGCCGACGCTTTGACCTGTCCAATGAATGCCAATCTAGCTTTCAGTAACCCTGTGGCTCAGTGCTTTCTCCAGTTCGGAGGAGACGAGATTACAGAGGTGTGTAAAACTCATCAGAAGCAACAGCAGAGTCTTCTGCCTGGAGACGTGGTGCTCAGTGATGCTGGGAAACTCAGCGCCGGGACGCTCATTTACGCCGTGTTGCCTCAGAAAGGACAGAGGCTGGACTCTCACTACCTTCAGTCAGCCGTGTATAACAGTCTCCTGAAAGCTGAAGGAAAAGGATGCGCCTCGATTGCACTCCCAGCAGTCGGTTGTGAAAGCTTCGGCTTCTCTGTCAAAGACAGCTGCGTGGCGCTCCGAGCCGCTGTACTGCAGTTCTGCAGCGACCGTCAGAATTCTCCTAAAAACATCAGACGCATCAGTATAGTGGATTCAGACGAGGAGATCGTTGAGGAGTACAACGCTCTGATCCAGGAACTAGTATGATCCCTCTTATATGCAAACGTTTATTAACAGTGTTTAGCATGTTTTATTAACCATCACCCGTTTATTTTCTAACAGGGATTTCCTGACACATCTACAACGGTTCCCCTACAATCCTTGAAGCTAAAACACGGATCAGACATGAGAGGTACTGTGCAGATTTACCTGCTATTGTAATTTCACTGCTGGTGGTCACCATGTTTCCTAAACTTCATCTGAAGGGTTAGAAGTCGCTTATGTACTTTTCTTTTCACATGACTGGTCATTAAATCAGTGCTGATCAATGGTGTGCCCATATGCCTGAAAAACGGCGACATCACCAAAGAGACGGTGGATGTTATAGTGAATTCAACCAACAAAAGTTTAGATCTTAACACCGGTAAGAGTTTCTTTGCTGCAGCATCAATACTTTTATGTGTCATGCTAAAGCCTGAAGGTACCTCAGAGATTTGGGTTATTATATTTACTGTAACTTCCTTACAGGCGTCTCTGGTGCCATCTTAAAAGCTGCTGGACAATCTGTTGTTGACGAATGCAAAAAGCAAGGTATCTCCGACTCTTTCTGTCAATGGCTATATTCTAATGGGAGTGCTGAGTGATTTCATTCACATCTGCTTGTGTAGCTCCTCTGAAAGCAGGTGCAGCAGTGCTGACGAGTGCTGGAGCGCTGCAGTGTAAGTGTATCGCACAGATGGTTGGGCCAGACAGCAACGCCGACATCACATCATCTCTGGAAAAGGTTCTGAACCTCTGCGAAGCCAAAACAGCCACAACTCTGGCCATTCCTGCGATTGGAACAGGCATGACAGCAAGCAGTTTCTCTGTTATTTAAAAATACTCTCTCAAAGCGCTGTGAGGAAATATCAAGCCCTGAGCATTAATCTTGTTCTCTGCAGGACGAGGTGGCTTTGCCCCGAAAGAATCGATCAAAGCTATCTTCACAGCACTCGAGAAACATCTGAAGGAGCCGAACTCATCCTGCCTCCGGAGCATCACTGTAGTGGCATTTGAACAGAAGACCTTTGATGACTTTCGTGACCATTTTAAAGTGTGGAATAAGGTTAATACTGATGGGATAACAAAATTATATTGTCCAGATTTTTCTTTTTATTGCTTTAATTTTGTTACATTTGTTTTTCTCCAGCCTGTGTCCGGCAAGATGCCAGAAAATCAAGGTTTTGACAAATCTGCATTTCCACAAATAAATATGCTCTAGTTTTTTAAATACATCATAAACCTCTTTCAATGTAGTAGTTGTGATATTTTCAGGAGTGAATATTTAGTATTTACATTTTAAATCTTTCTGTAGTCAAAATTGTAAGCGTCAGAATTGAGGTAAAGAAAGGAGACATCACTAATGAAACCGTCCGGGGGATCGTCAACACCACCAACAGGGACATGAGCTTGAGAGGAGGTCTGTATGATCAAATAGAACTCAAAATACACAAAAACAGACACTTTTATATCAACACATTAATTACTCTAAAACAGTGGTTCTTAACCATGTTCCTGGAGCCCCAACACTGCACATTTTGCATGTCTCCTTAATCAAACACACTGATTAAAGTCACCAGCTTATTAGTAGAGACTCCGAAACATGCAAAGAGACATGTTGGGGGGCAAGGTGTCCCACCTTGACGAACTCAAAACCGTCTTTGTCCTCCAGGAGTGTCTGGTGCCATATTTAAAGCAGCTGGAGCATCTGTGGAGCAGGAGTGCCAAAAGCACGGTGAGAACGTCACATGCCAAATAATGAAACTTTGTTAATAATCAACTGCACGAGCAAGAGCATTCTGGTTATCAGCACAGCTGTGATTGGGCCGTAGACATAAATGACTTTCTTTAAACAAATTCCGCTCTGAAGGTGCACTGCAGAATGACGTCGCAGCCGTGACCAGCGGTGGAAACCTGCATTGTGACTTCATCATTCACATGGTCGGCCCACACTCGGCGGCAGAGACGAGATCACGTGTGAGGAATGTTCTGGAGCGCTGTGAGGAGAAGCAGATCACCACGGTCTCCTTCCCTGCCGTGGGCACCGGTACGGATGGTGGTCTTAAACATGGCATGTGCTGGTCATCGTGTGTGATTCATGTCTCACTCCGTGTGATGGCTCTTGTTAAAGGTGGCGGAGGCGTTCAGGGTGAGGACGCAATCAGTGCGATGCTGCAGGGCTTTGAAGATCATCTGTCTCAAAACGTCTCAACGGTGATCAAGCTCATCTACATTGTGATTGACCGGGACAACGTCCTACAAGAGTTTCAGAAAGGTCTCAAAACATGGATTGCGAAGTCACAGGTAGAGTTGCCACATGCTTAACCATAACCCACTTCTGAATGGGTCTATTATGAAGGATACTTTTCAAGGGTCCTTGTGATTTATTAAATATCGAATGTAAATGCTTTAGCATTTTAACATTGAATTAACATCAACACAATTAGGAGAGTGAAGATGATGAATATGATGAATATGATGATGATGGAGATGATGAGTTGGAGGATTACAGCTCAACGGAAGAAAGCTCCTCATCTGACCAAGGAGCTGATGCCAGCGGTAATGCAGCGTTTGATGACCTTTTGAAAATGTGCCGTTATCGGTGTTCCAAACATGCTTAAAATGTTTACATTTCGCCAGCAAACCCAGTGGAGGTGATGATGGGCCCGATTAAAGTCAAGGTGCTTTGCGGAGACATCACCAAAGAGACTGTCGAGGCTATTGTTAACAGCACGACGACAAGCCTCGATTTGAACACAGGCGAGTTTGTTTTTGATATCGCTCCGAACCTGATGAACGGTCATTTTCCAGACATACAGCTCATGGAACAGGGTAATTGGAAACAGGGTAATTGGAGGCGGTGCTCAGATCTAGTGTATGTCCTTATGTGCAGGTGTATCAGGAGCCATTCTCAAAGCATCAGGACAAATGGTGGCGAACGAGTGCAAATCAAAAGGTACAACCTTCAGCTTCAGTCAATAGTCATAAATATCCTGGTCCTGGAGGGCCAATGTCCTGCAGAGTTTAGCTCCAACTTGACCCGAAATACCCATATGGAAGATTCTAGTAATCCTGAAGACCTTTGATGACCTTGGTTCAGGTGTATTTAATTGGGGTTAGAGAAAGATTCTGCAGGACAGTGAGCCTCCAGAGCAGGATTGGACACTCCTGTTCTAACAGAATAATTGTTCATCTCTTCTCTCCTGATTAAAGCGCCTCAGCCCGCCGACGGCGTGATCCTGACCACAGCTGGAAATCTTTCAAATATCAAACACATCATTCATATGGTTGGGCAGACCAATGAGAAAGGCATCAGCAGCTCCATGTACAAAGTTCTGAGGATGTGCGAAGAAAATAAGATTCAGTCGGTTTCATTCCCAGCTCTTGGAACAGGTAAGTTCGTCCGGTCAGAAATACTGATAAACAAAGCCAAGCAAAGGTATCTGGATGATCCTAAAATGCTTAATGTCCTTCAGGAGCAGGAAACCTGGCTGCTGCAGGAGTTGCCAATGCAATGACAGAAGCTCTGACTAACTTTATGAAGGACTCACCGAAACACCTGAAGCACATCCACCTTGTGATCTTCCAAGTGAAACTGCTGCCAGACTTTCAGGAAGCTGTCAAGAAGTGCAAGAAGATTTCTCGAAATGCTTCTGGTATGTTTCAGTGCATGAACGTACAGTGTGAAGCATGAGCTGGAACTAACCCGGTTACTTTAACTTGTGTTTCCTGAACAGTGCGTCAGGTCAAACCCCTCCAGCAACCGGTGATCCCTGTGCTGACACAGCGACCAGCTATTTGTCTAGCCAAAGAAACGGCCGCTGTATCGTTCCCGGTTATGGCCGTTGATGTTTACGGGACGTCCCCTACAAACCTCGCCATGGTCAAGAAGCTCCTGGACGAGCTGGTCAAGCAGGAGTGCTTCAGTATAGACGTCCAGTTGAGCCACAACACAGACCTTCCTGAAACGGACAAGAAGGCCATCGTGGCCCTCAGCCGAGCCAATCAAGTCAGCGTTCTGGTGGCAAGTTCAGATAAGTTAACAGTATCAGGGAAAAGAGACGACGTCTTAGATGCTGTGCTGAAGATAAACGGCTTCATCCAGGCAGCACGAGACCGAGAGAAGCGTGAAGGTGAGGTGAAGCGTCTGCGGGAGACGCTGTGCTGGGAGGTGGCGAGAGGAGAACGCTGGGAGTCACTGGAGCCCGGCATCAGCTACGACATCGAGCTCACCTTCCACCGCAAAGAAAAGAGCTTCCAGTACCAGGAGAACGGAGACACCTACACGGTGGACTTCAAACAGATGGAGGTCACAAACAGCAAGCGGGAGTCCTGCAGGATCAAGAGGACTCTGCTGGGGGATTCTGATACGGGTACGAGTTGGCACTGACCACAGTCTACTAGAACAACTGATCCAAAAGTGTTCACGAGAAGCAGAAGCATCATCAGAGTGTAAAGTTATGCGATCAGGATTTATGTCCTTCCAAAAGCAGCAGTACAACGTATTTCCCAAAGATAGCTAAGATAAAACAAAAAAGCACAATGTACAAACTGCTGCTAAACTGACCTTGTAAACTTTGAAAAAAAAGAGGGCTTGTAGTTGCTGTTAAACACTATATTGTTCCTTAGTTGAGGAGGCATCTGTGGGTGTCGTCTGAAGATATATGATAGCAGACACTGTTCTTTCTGTAACTTTCCTTGTTTGTTTCTCAGCAATCATTCATCCCCCTCCAACGTGGACCAAAATGGATGGACGGGATTTAGAAATAATCACATTACAATCAAATTCAGTAGAGTACAAGAACATAGAGACAGCCTTTCTGAAATCCAGCATACACCGTGATGTGAAGCCCGTCCAGGTTCAACAGGTAAAGTGTCTCTTAACTCGCATCTCACCGGACATTTAGACATCACAACACAAGCATCAGTACTTAAAGTCAACTCATTCCACATCCCTAATCCGACTTATTTCAGAATATGGAAATGAAGCATTCTTGTAGCTCAAACAGTAGACTACAGTTCAGTTATCAGAGAATGCACAAATTGATCAAAAACAATGTACATTGTGAATGCAATGTGAGTCGCTTTGGATAAAAGCATCTGCCAAATGCATAAAAAGCAGAATATTCTAACTTGATTTCTCCATGATGCCAGCTAAAGAAGAAAGTCGTTTCAGAGGCCAAGCAAGAGATTTACAAATTGGAATAACATGCACTGATAAATTGCTGTTGTGTTAAGAAATTAAGAGTTGATTTTGATTTCATTTTGAGTTAAGGCCTGTCTTTATTAACGTCTGAAGTGATTTCTCAGATCGACAGGATTCAGAGTCAGTCGCAGTGGCAGAGATACTGTGTGCTGAAACAGGCCGTGGATAAGAAATACCCCAAACAGATAAACGAGCGCCTGCTTTATCACGGAACGACCAAAGACATATGCCAGAAAATCAACAAGAACGGCTTCAACCGCAGCTTCTGTGGGAGAAACGGTACGTCACATTTGACCCGTAACTTGCCTGTCTCTTGCAGCTTCACGATACTGACCCGTCACATGTGCTCTGTTTTGAAGCGGTCTATCACGGTGAAGGCACCTACTTCGCTAAAGAGGCCTGGTACTCCTGCCAGGACAAGTATTCCAACCCAGACGACAAAGAGCTTAAGTATATCTACCGAGCGCGAGTGGTGACAGGCTCGCTGTGTAAAAGCAGACAAGGAATGAAGGAGCCAGATCCGATCAACCCTGCAGACCCGCAGGCCGGACTGCACGACTGCGCCGTGGATGACCCAAAGAACCCGTTCATCTTCGTGGTGTTCTGTGACGCGGGAGCGTATCCAGATTACCTCATCACCTTCAAATCCATATAGCCCTCCAGCACTCTACAAATGCACATTTACCCTGAATGCTGCTGACAGAGATTATGGGAGAGTCTAGATAGCTTTTATGATATAACCGAGACAAAAACGTGAAGATGTTTTCACACATAACATTCTTCAGTAGGGCTGTCAATCAAAAAATCACTTAATTACATGATAATTGCATAGATCAATATTAGCTAAGGAAAGCTCCCAAATAAGGAAAAATTCAAAGACATCAAAGGGATCGTTCACCCAAAAATGAAAATTGTCTGCATTTACTCACCCTCATGTTGTTCCAAAACAGTTGCTGGTCCCCATTGACTTCCATAGTGGTGTTTTATTCTCCACACTATTGAAGTCAATGCTACCAGCATCTGTTTGGTTATCAACAGTCTTCAGGATCTCTTCTGTGTTCAATAGAAGAAAGAAACTCACACAGGTTTGGAACAATACGAGGGAGAGTAAATGATGACAGAATTTTCATATTTGGGTCAACTCTCTTTAATGTGACACATGAACAGACAACAAATGTCTTTAGAAGTGAATATAACCATGTAATTGACCATCAGATAATCACTGACCTCTGATGCTTTCATCCGTCTGCTGGAAGCCTTTTACATGCCACATGCTCTCGTGCTTTGTTTTTAAAATGTGTTTTCTGTTACTAAAACGGAAACATCATAATTATCATGTTTTTACTGCATTATATTTGTTAATTAATCATTCGACGGCCCTACCGGAGAAAGAGCTGCACTTCATTCTGCAGTTTTAACCTTTTGATATAGTTTGATACACAAATGTTTGCTTTCATCTGAAACTTTATAATGTTAATAAACACATTTGTAATCTGCCTTGATTGACTTTCTGATCTCTGCGAGACAAGTGTCATGAAGCAGAACTCAAACCAAAGCGCAAATGATACAGTAAAAGAATGAGGAATGAGAACCCAAAATACTTTTACCTTTAATATGAATTACAAAACATGATCACACCGAGTACAACAGAGAGTAGCAACCGGATGTATTTTTGCAAATGATTGTGACTCGATTAATACATTTAAAGTGTCATACATTTATACATTAATGAAGACACATAGACAGTTCTAGAAGATTAAATAGGAGCACAAAATCAAAACAGAAGAATGACTTCAGTCGAAGCGTTTCATTGAAAAACATTATATTCTTTATTCTATCGTTAAAGGATCAAGTAGCATCTGTGCTCAAACTAGTAGAAAGACATTCTATTGCCGAGGCGGTTTATGACGCTGTGGGGTTAAAACCACCATATAAAACGCCACAAACCCTCAGATATTCACAACAGACCGCATTCACAGCGGCGGTTACAGTATTAAATCAATCCAGGCGATAACAGATGCAGCTAACGCATCAAAGCCTGGAACCTGTGCTTCTCCAGCCTGGAGTCGTCCTCGCTGAAGTGTTGGGCACGCAGAGGATCTCTGTTAAAGCGAGTTAGGCTAACCTGATCTGATTTACCCATGCAGGGTGGAGCTGGAGGGAAGGGGAATGGAAATCAAAGCCCTAAATGATAAACCCACCGTTAAGACTGACACACACTCAAAGCACAGAGGCTCGCTGCGCTACATCTGCTGCGTGGAGTTCCCGTTCCACGTGTTGTTGTCGTCCTCGTTGTCTTCTTGAGTCCGTAGCCGGTATATTTTCCCATCTTTCTTGAAGTCCTCGGGCCTCTTCTCAAGAACCCTCTTACGAACCGTATCTCTGGAGCGGAAAACAGCAAAACCAGCAGAATTGAGCAGAAACTCATCTGTATCTCACTTACACACAATAACCTGACACCAAACAGTGACTGGTAAAATTAAGTTTGTGAGGCTGCAGTGAAGTTACAGTCACAGTGAAGTATAGTATAGTATATAATCATTTAATGCCATGTCAGCATCAAAGGCTATTTTCGTGGCAAAAACAATTAAAAAAATACAAGTACAACAAATACAATAAAAACCAGCAAACAAACAAACACAAGTTATATCACAAGATGTTTTCCATTAACGTGATAAAAATTCTGAAACTTTTCCTGGCAAAATTTTACTAAACTCTTTAAGTGAGTTCACTTCATAAAAGTTTTCTCTGTACATTAAAAGCTGGACAGTCCAATAAAATATGTTTAACAGAGAGGCGAACCTTGCAAAACCATATCATAACAAAAATAAACACCGGTATTCGGTATGAACCGGTATACCGCCCAGCATTAAAACATACATTGAGTAGGGTCTTCACCTTTAAGCAAAACTGCACGAGTCAGTCTTGTATGACCTATGTGACATCTGGTAAATACCACTTGATCTAATATAGTTTTAAAATTAGAAATTTCTGGAAGTATTTCATGTAATTTATTATTTGTTCAAGTATCCCACTCTTCTTGCCACTTATTTAATATATAACGATTAATAATAGGTCTGATCTCTGAGGGAGGAATTTGACATTTGTTTCACAGTGGAGTAACAGTGAGGTCACGGTGGAGTAACAGTGAGGTCACAATGAGATCATAGTGAGGTCACGGTGAGGTCACGGTGGAGTAACAGTGAGGTCAAGGTGGAGTAACAGTGAGGCGACGGTGGAGTAACAGTGAGGCGACGGTGGAGTAACAGTGAGGCGACGGTGGAGTAACAGTGAGGCGACGGTGGAGTAACAGTGAGGCGACGGTGGAGTAACAGTGAGGCGACGGTGGAGTAACAGTGAGGCGACGGTGGAGTAACAGTGAGGCGACGGTGGAGTAACAGTGAGGCGACGGTGGAGTAACAGTGAGGCGACGGTGGAGTAACAGTGAGGCGACGGTGGAGTAACAGTGAGGCGACGGTGGAGTAACAGTGAGGCGACGGTGGAGTAACAGTGAGGCGACGGTGGAGTAACAGTGAGGCGACGGTGGAGTAACAGTGAGGCGACGGTGGAGTAACAGTGAGGCGACGGTGGAGTAACAGTGAGGCGACGGTGGAGTAACAGTGAGGCGACGGTGGAGTAACAGTGAGGCGACGGTGGAGTAACAGTGAGGCGACGGTGGAGTAACAGTGAGGCGACGGTGGAGTAACAGTGAGGCGACGGTGGAGTAACAGTGAGGCGACGGTGGAGTAACAGTGAGGCGACGGTGGAGTAACAGTGAGGCGACGGTGGAGTAACAGTGAGGCGACGGTGGAGTAACAGTGAGGCGACGGTGGAGTAACAGTGAGGCGACGGTGGAGTAACAGTGAGGCGACGGTGGAGTAACAGTGAGGCGACGGTGGAGTAACAGTGAGGCGACGGTGGAGTAACAGTGAGGCGACGGTGGAGTAACAGTGAGGCGACGGTGGAGTAACAGTGAGGCGACGGTGGAGTAACAGTGAGGCGACGGTGGAGTAACAGTGAGGCGACGGTGGAGTAACAGTGAGGCGACGGTGGAGTAACAGTGAGGCGACGGTGGAGTAACAGTGAGGCGACGGTGGAGTAACAGTGAGGCGACGGTGGAGTAACAGTGAGGCGACGGTGGAGTAACAGTGAGGCGACGGTGGAGTAACAGTGAGGCGACGGTGGAGTAACAGTGAGGCGACGGTGGAGTAACAGTGAGGCGACGGTGGAGTAACAGTGAGGCGACGGTGGAGTAACAGTGAGGCGACGGTGGAGTAACAGTGAGGCGACGGTGGAGTAACAGTGAGGCGACGGTGGAGTAACAGTGAGGCGACGGTGGAGTAACAGTGAGGCGACGGTGGAGTAACAGTGAGGCGACGGTGGAGTAACAGTGAGGCGACGGTGGAGTAACAGTGAGGCGACGGTGGAGTAACAGTGAGGCGACGGTGGAGTAACAGTGAGGCGACGGTGGAGTAACAGTGAGGCGACGGTGGAGTAACAGTGAGGCGACGGTGGAGTAACAGTGAGGCGACGGTGGAGTAACAGTGATGTCAAGGTGAAGTAACAGTGAGGTCACGGTGAAGTAACAGTGAGGTCACAATGAGATCATGGTGAAGTAACAGTGAGGTCACGGTGAAGTAACAGTGATGTCAAGGTGAAGTAACAGTGATGTCAAGGTGGAGTAACAGTGAGGTGACGGTGGAGTAACAGTGATGTCAAGGTGGAGTAACAGTGAGGTGACGGTGGAGTAACAGTGAGGTCACAATGAGATCACGGTGAAGTAACAGTGATGTCGCAATGAGGTCACGGTGAAGTAACCGTGAGGTCAAGGTGAACTAACCGTGAGGTCATGGTGAAGTAACAGTGAGGTCACGGTGAATGAACAGTGAGGTCACAATGAGATCATGGTGAAGTAACAGTGAGGTCACGGTGCAGTAACATTGATGTCAAGGTGGAGTAACAGTGATGTCAAGGTGGAGTAACAGTGAGGTGACGGTGGAGTAACAGTGAGGTCACAATGAGATCACGGTGAAGTAACAGTGATGTCGCAATGAGGTCACGGTGAAGTAACCGTGAGGTCAAGGTGAACTAACCGTGAGGTCATGGTGGAGTAACAGTGAGGTCAAGGTGGAGTAACAGTGAGGTGACGGTGGAGTAACAGTGAGGAGGTGACGGTGAGGTGACGGTGGAGTAACGGTGAGGTCACGGTGGAGTAACGGTGAGGTCACGGGGGAGTAACGGTGAGGGGGAGGCATTACTCACGGGGGAGTAACAGTGAGGTGACGGTGGGGTGACAGTGAGGTGACGGTGGAGTAACGGTGAGGTGACGGTGGAGTAACGGTGAGGTCACGGTGAAGTAACGGTGAGGTCACGGTGGAGTAACGGTGAGGTCACGGTGGAGTAACGGTGAGTTCAAGGGGGAGTAACGGTGAGGTCACGGGGGAGTAACGGTGGGGTGAGGGGGGAGTAACGGTGGGGTCACGGTGGAGTAACGGGGGTCACGGTGGGGTCACGGTGGGGTCACGGTGGAGTAGCAGTGGGTTACAGTGAGGTAACTGAAATCACAGTGAGGTCACAGACATACCTCTTTGGTTCTGCGGCTGCGCTGGAGCCGTACGCGTTTGTCGCGTGTTGGTTCTGGGCGGCAGCAGGTGGAGGAGGGCTGCTGAACAGGAAGCCACTGATGAACCCCCAGACGGCCAGCAGCGGGTACAGCAGCGACCCCAGCATGGCCCAGACGCCGCCGCCCGCAGACGAGTGCACCACAGTGTTGGACAGGCGGCTGGACTGCTGCAGGGACCAATCACAGGGGAGCATTCATGTGACTAAAACTAAACAACCCTAGACACTCTTTTGCATTACATGCTTCTGAAATGTTATATTCAAATATGCAAATGAGGCATTAACTACTTGAATATGCACTAATTTGTATACATTGACAAGATAAATCTCAACATTAAAGTCAGGTTCATGATTCTTGTTTGATTTTGTTGACATATTAAAGGTTTTTACAGATGAGATTTTGGATTTCTCTATTTTTCACTCCATAAATCACTAATGTCTTGCTTAAAACCCAAATGTTAAAGAAAAGATTACTAGTTATTGTTTGCAAGTTGACCGTGTGAACTGGTGCGTGTGTGTGAGTGTGTATGAATGAGTTTGCAAGTGTGTGTGTGTGTGTGTGTGTGAGAGTGTCTCACAGGAAGCAGTACGATGGAGGCGCTGGGGGTCAGTTCCAGCTCCAGCAGTGATTTCTCCAGATCTTCAGCTGTAAACTCTCTCCTGGGGAACATAGTGGCCAGTGAAAACTGACCGTATCGGTTCCCAACCTCCTGCATGAAGACATTAAGGTTCATGAGAGTCACACGACTGTGTAGAGCTTCTGACAACTGCTAGACAAAAATCATATAATCATGGACACCAACCTGAGCAGCAAACTGTCGGGCCTCCAGCAGGCGCGTCTCTGATGGGAACTGGTTCGTGAAGGACGAGCCGTCAGGCAGACGGAACTGTATCCTGGCAACCGCACTGCGACCAGCAGAGAAAAACATCGTCAAGGCTAGCGGTCAGCTCACAGCCTGCTAATGCACTCATCGGTGCGGAAACCTTTTACAATTTACAATTCGGTTTAAAAAAATCATACTCTATAAAAAATCCTTACCTTAAAGTATTTGTGCATAACTGTAGCATTTGTTGTACTGAACTTAATTTATGCAGATTTATTTTAAACCAGTGTCTAGAATTACTTATTAGGGATGCAGAGAAAAAACACTGTAGCTCTTTTGACAGGTTCTGTCCAGAATTTTCATTTCAGTGTATCTAAGATTTGTGGTCTGATTTTAATAATAATAATAACAATAATTCCTATTCATTCAATAATAATATTTTCATACATGAATGCAGTTCAAAGTGCTTCACAAGATAAAATAGAAGCATAAAAACATTGACACAATGATTTCACAAAATATCAATACAAATCATACTCAAAAGCAACTTTCGTAACTCGCCTTGAATGAGTGGAACTCTGGATCCACGTTGGTTTTTTTATATTTATATATTTCATACATATATCCTTCGGAGTGATAATCAATCCAGTTATTAATCAGTATTTAACCTCTTATGTTTTAGTTGATTGAATAAAGTTATGAGTTACCATATACTAGTAGTAGACACTAAAGTGTATGATGTTATTGAAATGTGTTTTTCCTGGCCTCTCCATATGTTAAACTTCTGTTCACTCCTCTCAGGTCACAGAGGTCAGCAGGGCCTCTCGGAACATTTAGGTTGTTTTCTATGTCTGTATGTTAAAGAATAAAGCTGAATAGGGTCTGAGCTTCTCTCCTTTTGTCTCTCTGAGAAGCTGCACTCATTCTCTGTGTTTTGGGAACAGTACCTGATAAGAGCTACACGACCCTGAAGTAAATAAGGGTATTAAAGGGGTCATATGATGCTGCTAAAAAGAACATTATTTTGTGTATTTGGTGTAATGAAATGTGTTTATGTGGTTTAAAGTTAAAAAAACATTATTTTCCACATACTGTACATTATTGTTTCTCCTCTATGCCCCGCCTTTTTGAAACGAGTCGATTTTTACAAAGCTCATCGTTCTGAAAAAGCGAGGTGTGCTGTGATTGGCCAGCTATCCAGTGTGTTGTGATTGGCTGAATACCTCAAGCGTGAGACGGAAAATTTTACGCCTCTCACATACTGTTGATGCCGTCTCCCGGAGCGACAAGACAAAAAACTTTAGTCTTTCCAACTTTACAGATCTTCTTTATGCACCAAGAGCTTGTAACACTCCAAAGAGAAAGGAAAAATTGAAATCGCATCATATGACCCCTTTAAGCTCCAGGGAGGAACGGAGATAAATGGTCACAAATGGCACAATGCACACAATCCTAAAGGTTCTGAACAGCTGTTTGATGTTCAGCAGTGTGTCACCTCCTCTCTCGCTGCGCGCCGTCTCTCTCGGCGTCTCTCTTGGCCTGCAGCGCTGCTAGTCGGGTCGCCTCCGAGTCCTGCTGGCTCTGAGCGTAACGGGCCGCTCTGTCAGCGCGGTCCTGCGGACGAAAGCATGAGATCTTCTACTGTTATCATGAACATGTTTAGCATGAAAGCACTCGAGGTCGTGTTGTACAGTGAATGGCTGTGATGTTCACTGTATAACGCGCTCTCAGCGTCTGACAGTGTGAGGAGTACCAGAGCGATCTGCTGCTTGACCCGCTCTCTAGCCGCTCGCTCCTCGGCCTTCTCTCGACTCCTCTCCTCCAGCAGACGCTTGGTTTTCTCCTCCTCCTGCTTCTTCTTGAAGTCCAGCATCTCCTTCCCTGTCTTACGCCTCTCCACCTCCTTCTTCAGCTGCACCTGTGAGACAGATGTCATGCGTGTTCTTCATTCTCTAGTGGACATGGATGTTACGACAGAATTACCTCTTCTTCTGCTTTCTTCTTCTGCTCACGTCTTTCCTCCAGCTTCTTTGTTAATCTACAAAAGAAAATGAATAAAAACGGATACATCATGAAAAATGAAAATGGACGTTTTGCTGAAGTTACCAGCCAAACGGTGTTCCTCTGTAGTTTAGCACAATTATCTAAAGATTCTTAAATCAGGATATGTTTACTGGAGAAGCACAATGACTGAAGACATTAGGTCTTGCGTTCTGAAAAATTGATCAAGATGAAGTGAGTTCATGATTAAAAAAAAAGAACAAATATCTGCCAATGGGGTCAGAAAAATAGAATAGTTTCGCTTTAAAATAAGTTGATTTTTCTGACCACAATTTTGAGACGTTTCTCAGAAAACAAGACTCAATATCTGATGTCCTTTTGTTTCTCAAGCAAATGTATCTTGATTTAAGAATTAGGATTTTTGCACTGCAAAACAACACAAAAACACTGAGGTGAAGATGCTTTATATCAGTCGCCTTCAAAGAATGTTTCGGTGGTTGTTTACTAGGCTTGATTGTGTTTATGGGGTGCAGTCTAACATGTGTTAATGCTTTTAAAAAAACGCATTCTTTTTCACAATCTACCTTTATTCCACACCACTCTGTCCCTTCTCTGAGAAACACCCTGATCTTTTCCTGCTTTTATGAAGCCCCGCCCTCAGAAATAGGCGATGGGCTCTGATTGGTTAGCTAGCCCAGTGTGTTGTGAGTGGCTAAACCGCCTCTAGTGCGCATCTAAACGTCCCGCCCTCTCCTCAGCGGCATGTGCTCCGGTTGTATTGTAAACAACGGCGTCGTTAATATCGCTTATCAGTTTGAGCCCGATTGAGAAGCAGAGGATATTATTGAAGAGGATCGTGCAGAACCTGTGCAAGCACGGCTTTTAATGGTAGGCCTATGTTTTTTGTTTGTTGTTGTCTCATACTTTTAGATACGCTGTTATTTGTAAATGCTACTGCTTCTGTTAGCTTTTAATATACGGTTTTCTCCTGATTAAAGCTTTAATACAGTACGGCAACTGCACGCGCGTCCATGTTTAATGCTTCTCATAGCTATGTGAAAATAAGTGTATAATTGGAACAGTTCATTGTTGGAGCTGAGCTGAATGAGAGAGAGAGCGAGAGAGAGATAGAGATCTCCGTTTGCATTGAACTTTCAGCTTCGTAACTTTGCAGATATTGTTTATGCTCAAACAGCAACATTACACACTAACTAACATTAAAAAAGTGAAATCTCAATGAACCACCCCTTTAAGGAAGAACTCGTCACTAAATCTGATAGGTATGTTAGCATCAGATCTGTGAAAGATGATACTCAGAGTTTTGTTTGTGTCTGTGATCTCATCATCATACAGCAGCTGCAGGATTTTCCTGAAGAACAGCTTCACTGATCAGGACAAACACACAAACAGCCGTGGATCATCCAGAAAACACACGCTGTCATTATGGTGTCTTGTGGACTACTCAGACTAACAGATTCAGCAGGGCAAGAAAAAACACAAACAGACTGACAATATTTTGCAGATTCTATGGGGGTGCAAACTTATGCACTCGACTGTATATCTGTGAAATGATCTGCACATTGATTTGGATGCTCTGCTCATTTCTGCTGTGTTTTCTGTTCAATCTGTGCTTTAAATGTGGGTTTTTTATCATCTATTAGTGTCAGTCCATCTCTACAGAAGCCGTGTAGTTAAATGCTCCGCTCACCTCTCCACCTTGTCATCCTGGGCCTGGTCTTCTGACGGCAGGCCTTCATCTTCAGCTGGAGTCACGTGACCCGACGCTCGGTCTTCCTCCAGCGGCACAGACAGGGATTCTGGGGAACAGAGGAATCCGTCCAGTGCTCAATGAAACTCAGAACATGGAAATCTCTCTCATATGCATGTTAACGACTCCTGAAGCAGAGCGTCAGTGCACATCACGACTGAAACTACATGCAAACACAGACGTGACCAAACCATCCTGCAGCCAATCAGAGCAGGTGTGTCATCACCTTTAGACGAGGCGGAGCCGTGATCAGCTCCCTCTGCGTTCATCTGTGCGCCTTCAATCTGCTGCGTGTGCATCTGGACAGAAGAGTGTGTGTGTGAGTGTGTGTGAGAGTGTGTGTGTGTTGTGTGTGAGAGAGTGTGTGTGAGTGTGTGAGAGTGAGTGTGCGAGTGTGTGTGTGTGTGAGAGAGAGTGTGTGCGCGAGTGTGTGAGAGTGAGTGTGTGTTAGTGTGTGTGATGTGTGTGTGGGTGTGTGTGAGAGAGAGAAACCAGCGTTGACATGTTAACTGAAGCATTTAAGCAACAGAATATTACCATAAGAAAAATCTAACTTTAAAAATGTTACAAGAAAATCGGCAATCAAAAATTCAAATATTTTGTGTAATTTTGTGTATGTATTTAAAAAATTAAATAACGTGAAGTATTGAGTTAGATACCACAACCAAATTTTAGACAGAAAACATGAAGTGTTGCGTACAGTAATACACATCTATCTCATATGAAATATAAATAATCGTATCAAAGCCTTTATTTTATAACAGAATTATATGGCAAGATTTACTATATTCATACTTGTGTATCTAAACAAACAAATGATTGTGATTATTGTTTGGTAATTAATTTAATTGACCTAGAATGTTAAATAAAGTCAAGTCAGCTTTATTTCTACAGTGCTTTATACAATACAGATCGTGTCGAAGCAGCTTTACAGTGTTAAAACGTGTGCTGATACTGCAAGAGCACAATAGAAAACAGTCAGTTTTTCAGCTAAAGTCAGTTCATTGATGATTCAGTGATGTCATCAGCACTCTTCCAATAGTTTCTGTGCAATCAAGTCAGAAATTAAGCGTCCCCTACTAAGCAAGTCAAAGGCAACAGTGGCAAGGAGCCAAAACTAAACAATAATTGAATATATTTAATATATGGTGACTTAATAAAACATGTCGATGTTTTATTTAAAAAAATAAGGCTACTGCTACATTATTACAAAAAATACTGTTGTATTATTGCAGGTATTGTTCATTTAATGCATGTGTGTGCGCGCCAGAACGGTCAGAAACGGCTCTGACAACAGAAGCACAATACAGCGAGCAAAGCACACACTGACGCCACACGCGTGTCAAAGATCTGTTAAATAACTACAGCTGTGCTCCTACAGCACACTAACTAAACTCACTTGGGTTCCAGAGTCTCAAAACATTCACTCAATCAGTTCTGTTCCACTAATACGACTGTCAAACTAATGTTTAGCTGAACGAGCGAGTGTTAGCGTCGAGTAGCATCTGCTGACCTGCGTGACTCTGCTGATCCTGCGCTGGAGCTCGTCCTCCGTCACGCTGCCTGCGATCACCTCCAGAGGAACGCCGTTCTCTCCGATGAAGAAGCTGGACGGGATGCACACCACCGGATCTGGACCGGCTCAGAGTTAAAGACACAATCTGATCTACACTAAACCCTTCTGAACACTATAAACACTTCCTTCAGACTGTGTGCCTAAAGCTATCGGTGTTTAGATTAAAAAAAAGAGCGCTAAAAATGTAACAACTAAATGAAAAATGTGATTATATAAATTAAAATAAACAACTGATATAAATAAATAAATACATCTAACAGTATAGTGAATACTATAGTGAATGGATAAGAATGAGAATGATTGTCCATGGCATCTGAAAGATTAAAACCCCTGTTATATAAAGCAGGCAGTGTGTTATTCCACATACAGGCATGAGTGAGTGTAATTTAGGTGCATCTCTTGCACCCTCAGAGCATCACAGTCAACATTCCTCCTCAGAACAGCAGCAAAGGATACAGATCTGAGAGAACTGGACACACGCTTCACTGCAGGAACAAGAGAGACGCACACATACACTCACACGCACACACACACACACTCATACTCTCACACACACTCATACTCACACACACACTCATACTCGCACGCACTCACTCACACACACGCACTCGCGCACACGTACTCGCGCACTCGCACTCGCGCACTCACACGCACACACACACTCGCATTCACACACTCATACTCACTCACACACACTCGCCGCACACACACACACTCACTCGCACACACACACTCACTCGCACACACAGACACACTCACAGACACACTCACACACAGAGACCCACTCACACACAGACACACACTCACGCTCGCACGCACGCACGCACGCACACTCACACTCTCATTCGCACACACTCACTCGCACACACACTCACTCGCTCGCGGACACACACACACACGCACACACACTCCCTCACACAC
>NW_015549661.1:213772-213985 GCF_001515605.1 Sinocyclocheilus anshuiensis | reverse complement strand
CACTGAATGACCAAAAAAAGCACCAGCACCAGTCCTAAGTTCATGGTTACCAAGTTTTAATTCTAATTACTATACTTCTATTATTAAATAATACTTGATTATTATATTATAATACTTGACTGCTTGACTGACTGATATTAAGTGTGTACTTTCAGATATTTAAAAAGCTGTACCATTTTACAAACATTATATATGTTTGTAAAATGGCATACC
>NW_015549661.1:210051-213505 GCF_001515605.1 Sinocyclocheilus anshuiensis | reverse complement strand
ACACACACACACACACACTCACACACTCACACTCACACACACTCACACTCACACACACACACACACACTCACACTCGCACATTCACTCGCACTCACACACTCGCACTCACTCACACACACACACAAACACTCACCTCTGAGCGTCCACTCGAATGGCAACACAACAGTTCTGAGCCGCTTCAGAGACACTGACCGACTCCCAACCGGACATCAGCTGAGCGGACTGATCGTCATTCCCTACACACACACACAATATTATGAAATATTATAATGACCGCGCGGATGAAGACTGTCGACTCATTAAACTCATCTAAACATGGGCCTGAGGAGAGTGTGACGATGATGATGATGATGATGATGATGTACCTGTGATCACCACCACAAACACGCATCTGCGCTCTTTAGCTGCCGCGATGGCCGCCGGGATCGAGCCCTCGAACCAGCGCATGATGAAGATGAGGAGGATGAAG
This sequence comes from Sinocyclocheilus anshuiensis, assembly GCF_001515605.1. NCBI lineage: Eukaryota > Metazoa > Chordata > Actinopteri > Cypriniformes > Cyprinidae > Sinocyclocheilus > Sinocyclocheilus anshuiensis. The sequence continues at coordinate 213,035 of NW_015549661.1, read as the reverse complement.
CTCTGCTGCTGCGCTTCCGAAAGATTCGACAACTCACAGCTGCCGGAAGCTGCGCTCGGAACACGGAAGCAGTTCGAGCCGAGGAACTCTGGGAAATGTAGTTTAATTGAGAGGCGCAGCACATCCGGTGTTAGAAATGTGTTCTCATAATTCAAACAAAACGAATAGACGTTATTATATGAAGTAAATGATGACTGTAGTTTACTGTAGTTTTGTCAGGATCTCTTTATTTTTAATGTAATATCAATCCCAATATCCTTACTGCAAACAAAGGAAAGCAATGCATAAAATAAAAAAGGAAAAGTATAAAAATATAAATATAAGCCAAGAAGTATAAAATATAAGCCAAAATTATTTATTTATTATTTTAATACATTGGCTCGAATCAGAACAGCATATTAGCATAGTGCTCTCATTGTTTCTACAGATTTTATTTTATATTTTATTTTATTTTATTTGACAGATCTTCACAGACGCAGCGCCGCACGGCGGTACATTTCCCACAATGCACCAGGACAGGAATAAACAGAGAGCCAAGATGGCGGCGGACAGTGATGTGGGTTTAGTGTCTAAATGCGCATCATGATTATCTTCATATAAGCACACGCAGTTATTTGAGATGTTTATGCGTTAACTGTCACGTGTCGTCAGTAATCAGAGTCGCTGGTTTGTGTTTCAGCCCGAGTCTGAAGTGTTTGAGATCACTGACTTCACCACCGCGTCCGAGTGGGAGAGGTACACAAACACACCTGCTTTACTGATGATTTACTGCTGTTTTCATAATGAAGATGAAGATAAAGCTCCAGTTCAGGGACAGATGGTGGACACTCATGTGAAATAGCGAATCTATCGTGATTTATTAGCTTTCAGTTCAGTTTTCTGACTGTAAACCCTTCTTCAGGCCAGGGTTAGTGTGCTAGTTCCTCATAATGATCGTGATGTTTCTGTGTGATAGACTGCGGATGTGACGACACTGAGACTGCTGTAAAGCACAAGCACACACTCTGTTAAACTGCGTCTTCGTCTGGTTGTGAGTTTGTGTTTAGCGTTAGTCTGTCAGGGAGCTCACAGATGTGTGTGTGTGTGTGTGTGTGTCTGTGTGTCTGCGCGTGTGTGTGTGTGTGCGTGTGAGAGAGTGTGTGTGTGTGCGCGCGTGTGCGTGTGAGAGAGTGTGTGTGTGTGCGCGCGTGTGCTGTGTGTGTGAGAGAGTGAGAGTGTGTGTGTGTGTGTGTGAGAGAGTGAGAGAGTGTGTGTGTGTGCGCGTGTGTGTGCGCGTGAGAGAGAGTGTGTGTGTGCGTGAGAGAGAGTGTGTGTGTGTGTGCAGGTTCATATCCCGGCTCGAGGAGCTGCTGAATGACTGGAAGCTGATCGGGTCTCGTGTCGGGAAACCGCTGGAGAAGGTCAGCCGATGACTGATGATCACATTCACCATACCATTTTATCACGATTTTATCCAAACAAACATGCTGCATACGCGAGTTTTTAATTTAAATTAGATTCAAATCCAAATTTTAAGCAAAAGCAGAATGAAGTAAAATAGGTCTGACTTTAGTCTTGTGAAATCATGTCAGAAACCGCAGAAGCTCTGAATGAGATGCAGTATCACTCTCTGACAGCAGGAGGCGCTCATGGAGCAGCAGATACAGCGTTTCCATGGTTACCGTGATATACACTACTGTAATATACATTATGGAGAGACGAGAATAAAAGAAAATACCATCTAAACTTTCCTGCAGACGGTCAGTTCAAATGAACAACTGTATCGCGATTCCAGCCGATTAAAGTGCCCCTATTATGCCATTTTTGAGGTTCCTAATATTGTTGTGGGAGTCTCCTCCAATAGGTTAAACAACGCTTTCGTTTTCTCAAAATATGCTTTTAATATCACCTCATTTTCCAGCGATTCTCAAACGATTCGTTCGAAGCAGTTCAAAGATTCAGTCTCTCTAAGATCTGCTCTGATTAGTCAGATGGCCCGGTCTGTTGTGATTGGTCTACGGCGTATACTCCCACTGTTACTTTTGAACGCTCGATAGAAAATATAAACATCTATGATTTATAATACTTACAGGTAGTGATTCGGTGGAGTCAGCTGGTCCAAATAAACTGGGATCTGATTCCTCTCTCGAGAGCTGTTTGTGAATCCTGTGTTGAACTCCCAGAGATTAGAGAAATGATGTGTTTGAGGGCGGGTCGAGTTCAGGGTTGCCAGGTTTCACAACAAAACCCACCCAATTGGATTCCAGGGGCTAAATATCACGTTATTGGTGTCGCTTCAACCCGTGTAGCCCAATTAGTGTTTCCAGTTAGTAATTCTAGAGCTTCAGCTTATTTCAGTTCTAGTGTTCATCTCATGTTTGAGGATGCTGCCCTGCTCTGACTCAGTGCTGATGTTGTCAGGGTGAGATCACCAGCAGCTCGTGGGAGGAAAACACACAGGAGATCAACTTCGCTGATTTCAAGTTCTCCATCACACATCACTGTCTGAAGCAGGAGTCAGCTGAGAATGAAAGCAGGGAGGAAGCAGAGGAAGGTATGCGTGACCTTTGACCTGCTCGGCTGACCTTTGACCTCTTCTGCGTGTGTTTGCTGTTGAGCGGTGTCTTTGCTTTCAGATGTGTGTCCGCTGGCCCTGCAGGACCTGCTCTGCATGAACAATGACTTTCCTCCGCGAGCTCACTGTCTCGTCAGATGGTAAGAAGACTGAGAACGTTCACGTCTGAGTGCAGCAGCAAATCAAATCTGAATTGTCTGTGTAGGGATGTGTGAAGCTGCATGTTGTCAGAGTGGGTTTCCCGAGTAAGCAGTCTTCAGAGAAGCCTGTGTAATTGCAGCGGTTCCAGGTTGATCTGATGCGTCTCTTGAAAGCGGAGCAGGTTTCTCAGCGCTGTCCGTTGGTCTCTGTCGCAGGTTCGGTGTGCGTGAGTTCGTGGTGATTTCTCCGGGAGCCAACTGTGAAGCTGTGGTCAGCGAGTCCAAGTGTA
>NW_015549661.1:209702-209842 GCF_001515605.1 Sinocyclocheilus anshuiensis | reverse complement strand
CTCACACACACACTCACACACACACACACACACACACACACACAACACCTGATCATTCACCTGGAAATCCTCCCGCACTTGATGAGGATCAAAGCCAGTCACTGTTTTCAACATTGCTAATAATAATAAATGTTTCTCGA
>NW_015549661.1:203198-209625 GCF_001515605.1 Sinocyclocheilus anshuiensis | reverse complement strand
CATGTGACACTGAAGACTGGAGTAATGATGCTGAAAATACAGCTGCGCATCACAGAAATAAATTACAAATATTCACATAGAAAACAGCTGTTTTAAACTGTAATATTATTTCACAATTTTTACTGTATTTTTTTTTAAATAAATGCAGCCTTGCTGAGCAGAAGAGACTCTTTCAGAAACATTAAAAATCGAAATTATTACAACTTTTGACCGGTGTTGTATACACAGTGTTTTAAACAATACAGATGATTTCAAAGCAGCTTCACAGTAATAAACAGGAAAATAACAGTGTTAATGTTAAAATTAATCAATTATCAAACAAATAAATGTGAAGCAGCTCTACAGAAGACAGCAGAGTCATTATTCAGTTCGGTGTCGACGTTTCAGAGTGAAATGATTCCTCACATCATGTGTGTTGTTGCTTTATTAAGTGATCAGACGCAGCATTTTCACCCGCTGAACCTTAAACAAACAGAAAATCTCACATCTCATCATTTTTATTTCTATTATTGTGCCGTGTAAAGCCTCTAATTTGATTTGTAATAATTAGTTGTGTTTTGTACCGGATGCATTGTTAATTATGAGTGTCTTAATGAAGTATTGACAGCAAGCATCTGTGTTTTAATACTGGTTTGTGAGGAGAGATCGAGAGCCTGTGTTTCTGCATGGACAGGCATATCACAAACATCGCTATGCACATCTGTTGCTATGGATCACTGGAGCATTATGGGATAGACGGGTGTTTATTAATCTGTCAGCGTCGTGTGAAGTGTTTGTTGCTGTGCTGCAGTTATTCATACAGTGATGTGAATTATGGGTACTGAGAGATGCTCTGTGTGATTGAATGAAAACAAATGTTTTCTTTCTAAATGAAATTTCCGTGTCATGCTGTGTTTCATTCAGTGCTCTGGTGTTCTGCCTCCGGGTGGCGCTGTCGAGCAGTGTGTCCTGGACACATTCGTGTGTGTGTGTGTGTGTGTGTGTGTGTGTGTGTTTGAGTGTGTGTGAGTGTGTGTGAGAGTAAGTGTGTGTGTGTGTGAGTGTGTTTGAGTGTGTGTGTGAGTGTGTTTGAGTGTGTGTGTGTGTGTGTGTGTGTGTGTGTGTTTGTGTGCGTGCGTGCTCAGTCTCATCGTCTCTGTGTTTCAGCCTGGTGCCGCTGTTCGTGCAGATCCAGCAGAAGTGGAGGAAGATGTACGCGGGTGAGTGTCAGGGGCCCGGGGTCCAGACAGACTTCGAGATGGTGCACCTGCGTAAAGCTCCTGGTCAGTACACACACCTCTCCGGCCTGCTGGACATCTTCAAGAACAAGATGGTGAGTTCAGATCAGATCAGCTCGCGTCTGATTGAGGGACGCTTTACTGTAGGAATAAGCAGAAGGGCGTCAGAGGAGATTCTGTGCTGCAGTCTGAAGATGCCGCTTCCCTCCAGCATTTAATGATATTTTGAATAGTCAAATGTGCAGATTATATCAGACGTTTCCTTCATTTTGGAGATTAAACCACTTGTCAATAATCTCCAGTGTCTTCCTTCAGTCCAATTATTTTATGTAAAGTTTCTGTGACTTGAAGAGTCTCCATTCACTCGTCCACAAATGAAGGCCTTAAAAAGGTCTTAAATCAGAGCAGAAAGTCTTAAATTCATGAAGTCATTGCATTACATGCTGCACGCACTGCCAAACATGAGTACATTATTATCTCGTTCCCATCTGAACATCCTTAAGTCATCCTTAACTTTCTAGTCTGGCGAAATACAATTAACATATAATAATTAATAAATGCCCTTTTTCACTAGTTGTTTTGAAGATTTAAAGACGCGCTGAAAATATGACCTATACTGAAGATCGTTCTATCAGGACTAGTGAGCGTCTGCTGGTTTAACTAGTTGAGTGCAAACGACTTCATTGTAATTTTTGAACCGAATCAAACCTCGAAAGCATTTACAGCTTTATTTGATGTTGATTAAATGCACGAATTTGCCGTAGAAAGCTGCGTTTGAAAAGTACTGGTTCTGTTTTCAGTTGAAGTGTAATGTGATGGGTGTGTTTGCTGTGATTGGTCTCAGAGCTGCCCGCTGACGCCGCTGCCGCCCATCAGCATCTCCATCCGCTTCACCTTCGTCCTGCAGGACTGGCAGCAGTGCTCGTGGCCACAGCAGCCGCCAGGTGTGTCCCAAACACTCATCCTCAGGCGTACAGTATCTGCCAGTGGGGCATGAAAACACATTCTCCCTTTGAATTAAGTTGAGCAGAGCTATTCAGTCCTTAAGCTATTTCTTTTGTAAAATGAATTCAAGGTGTTAAAAAGGTAAAAAGATCTTGTTGTGTTTTTAAGCTTTAAAATGTTGCTAGTGAATCTCACTGTGTTCTCCTCAGACATCTACATGCGGAGATTATGAATGTCTTGTGTCTTAATTTTCTTTGCATGCTCTTGAAGTCTTAAACTGACCTTCATCAAGCCTGAATGAGTGGAATCAGTTTTCTGCGTGCATCAAAGGCCTTTGTTTCCCTGCGTCCCTCACATTATTACAGTCTAGTCTGCTTCCCGGCGAGTGTGCAAGTGCTTATTTGATACACTTTCTCTGTTTCCATGGATCCGGATCAGAACAGCTCTGTGGATATCAGTGTATTAAGCAGCGCTGAAGCTGTTTACACAGGCAGATGATGATATTCCAGGTGTATCCGGAGTTGATTAGTTTCTCCACTCTATATGACTTTGATCAGAGTTGATGTCACACGAGAGCTGTGTGTGGTTTCAGACTTCGATGCGCTCCTCGCTGGAGAGGTGGGTGGTGTGGAGTTCGGCAAACTTCCGTTCGGAGCGTGTGAAGATCCCATCAGGTGAAGGTCACGCCTCAGCTGCTTTATTACAGCTAGCCACATTAATAACAACACAATTTCAGCTCGTTGCCAATGCAAACGTTTTCATCTGGCTGACAGATGCATGCATTCAGATGCAGACGGTGTCAAAACACTTGATGAAAGCTGTAGTTTGAAATGAAGTTAGAAGTTTCTAAATGAAGCACTGAAAACAGTCATTCAGCTCGGACGTTACAAGCATAAACATGAATTGATTTCTTGCTGACTGATGAAAGAATGGTTAGTGAATCGCATCTCTTTCAGCGAGCTGCATCTCGCGACCACGTGGCCGAACCTGACGGAGGGAATCGTGGTGGATAACGATGTTTATTCGTAAGTATTTATTCGTAAGCTCACAGAACACACGCGGCGCTTTTATGAAACACATTCTGTGCTCCGCGGATGATGAATATAGAGCGGCGATGTAATGTTTTTTATAGCACTGAGTAACTCATGAATATGCATGAAGCAGCAGAAGGACTCCAGCTGATCTGTGTTTCATCACCTCCTGAAGAACCTGTTAGCCAGAATCATACTTCACAGCTCGCGAGAGGAGACGAGGGAGCATTATTTTACGCCTTTTAGTTTAGTGAGGAAACATGAACACTGTGCTGTGTGCTGAGCATCAGCTCTTCTGGAGGATAGCGAGAGGTTTTGAAGTAATGAGCAAACGTTCTCCGTGAACGGCTCTCACACAAGCTCGAGTGCTCGCGACGGACAGCTTTTACTGCATCAGTAATGCCTTTCTTCATTTAGTTTTTGGTTACACTGCAAAAAACGACTTTAGTAAAACTTTACTTAAAGCCTTTATATTTATTGCATTATAAAAGTATTTTAATGCATTAATTATGCTTTGCAATGCACATTATGAATTGCTTGATCTCGCGAATAACCACAGTACAATATATTATAATACTTATCTGTTCATTGTTTCGCCTTTAGAAAGTAAAACACGATTAACAAACCTTCAAATATTATAATGCATTTTAATTTTGGTTAGTTATTTACAAAATAATATAATGCATTACAACGTACATTATGAATACCTTTATTTACCTTTTACCTTATGAATACCTGTTTACAACTGTCCTCTTTTTAGAGCTGCTTTACAGCAGAATTGAATTATGTTTGCATTATCGATACACTATTTTCCTGTTTATCATCTGTATTTTATAAAGCGCTGTGTAAATAAAGGTGACTTGACCTTTATAATGCATCACACGTAAAGGGTTTGAGTACAGTTTTACAATCATTCTCTTTTTTTTCTTTTTTTTTCTTATTCCAGTATAAATATCTAAACAACCTGAGAAGCGGAACAAATATCTGCCAATGGGATCAGAAATATAATCTTAAATCAAAAGGAAAGCAAGTTTATATTTCTGATCCCATTGGCAGATATTTGTTCTTGTTTTAAACAAACTCACTTCATTTTGATACAGTTTGCCGAAAACAAGACTTTGTATCTTCTGTCGTTGTGCTTCTCCAGTAAATGTGTCTTGATTTAAGAATCTTTAGTTATTTGTGGAAACGTGACAGAAATACTGAGGAAGAGCATCGTGTTTGGCGGTGTTCATGATGGCATCAGGGCTCAGCGCTCTCGTTAGAAGGCCGTAACGTTCACATACGTTTAGACAAACATGTTTAAATGTGGTTCAAAAGCTCAAGGATGCTTGTGTGACTCCAGCTCTGCTGATCAGCGTCTGATCGTGTGGTTTTTCTGCTCTCGCAGTGATCTGGATCCTCTTCAGGCTCCTCACTGGTCTGTTCGAGTGCGGAAAGCAGACAATCCACAGTGTTTGCTGGGTAACACACACACTCACACACACACTCTCTCTCACACTCTCTCACACACACACACACACACACACACACACTCTCTCTCTCTCTCACACACACACACACAAGCAGAATGAGTGTAATTGAGCATCATCTGTTGTCGTGATCCTCAGGTGAGTTCCTCATGGAGTTCTTCAAGCTTTGCTGCCGGAAGGAAAGCACCGAGGAGATTCTGGGAAGGAACCCGGTCGAGGAGGAAGGGAAAGGTCATTCTCAATGCTTGTTTTAGACATGAATTAACCACAAATGTCTGGACTAGTTGAAGTTCTCATTAAGCGTCTTGTTGGAGACTCATTTTCTCTGGTTTTGTTTTCTGTCTGAATGCTGTTTCTTCTGATTTTCTATCTTTCTGGATTTCTGCTTCTTCTCCATCAGAGACCGAAAGTTACAGAAACCCCAAACGAACTTTATAGGATGCTTCCTAATCCCAGACACACACATGCATCCTTATGACACTAAAATAAATCAATTTGGATTAAACTAAACTTTAATTAACTAAAATTAGCAGATGCACATGTTTGCCAATAACTCCAGATCCATATGGACTAGAATCAAGCTTCATGTGTGCTCTGAATCAAGTCAGATTTATTTCTATTGTGCTTTATACAATAAAGATTGATTCAAAGCAGCTTCACAGAGATACACAGGAAAATAGCAGTGTTAATGATGCAAAATTCATCAGTTATGACGCAAACTCAGTTTCAGCTGTAAATCATCTCTACAGAAGGCAATAGAGTCATTATTCAGATCAGAGTTGATTCAGTTCAATAACGATGTCGTCCTTCAGGATCCAGTCTGTTCATTCATTTATTCCTCCTGAAATTGATCTGAATAATGACTTTCTTTCCTGTAGGGCTGCTTCCCAGCTTGCCTCGTATATGATCTCTGATTCTCTTATTGATGTTTATCTCTGTGAATCTGTGTTGTGTAGTGAAGCGCTGTAGAAATGAATGATGATTGGTGTTGTTTCCTAGAGAACAGTGACATCACTCAAGCGCTGTCCAAGCTGACGGAGCCCGCAGCCGTCCCCATCCACAAGCTGTCCGTCTCCAGCATGGTGCACAGCGCGAGGAAACGCATGCGGCGACACAGGCGCACCGAGGAGTCGCCACTCAACAACCACGTGCTCAACTCCATCCTGCTGGTGAGAGGCTGCTCAAACAGAGAGCATGCTGGGTATTTACACGCGCCTCGCCAGCACAAGCATTAGTGTGAGGAGGCAGATGATGATGATGAAGGGCGATGCATGGGTCACCATGAGTGGAATGATCAGTAATGCATTTCAAGTAACCAGATTACTTTTTACTAGTAACTTTCCCCATCACTGGTAATAACACAGTAAAACCAGTGTGTCCAGTGTTTGTGTGTTTTACTGTGAGCTTGTATAGTTGAACACATAAGCGATGCAGGAGCTGCAGGTGGCACCTGTAAGCACTAGTGTCATGCGCTCCTGTTTAATTACCCTAAACGAGTCTGATGTTTAATTCAGGAGTCATGGAGTCTGTCTCACATCAGCTGTTTGATTCACAGCGATTCATTGATTAAGACGTACCAGATGATTGTGCAGGTTATTTGCATATTTAGTAATTTGCCACGTCTGCACCGGACAAAACGACATCACTTACAGTATAATCTTATTTGCAAACATCATTAATTGATTGATATGATTCATTGTTGAAATCACATCAGCTCCTGTGTGTGTATATAAATGCATGTGTATGTATATATATATATATA
>NW_015549661.1:202112-203075 GCF_001515605.1 Sinocyclocheilus anshuiensis | reverse complement strand
TATATATATACACACACACACACACACACACACACACACACACAGCCGTTTCAAAGTTTGGGATCAGTACGATTTTTATTATTTTTTTAAAGAAGTTTATTTTGCTCTTTTTGAACAGCAGTATGTATATATATATATGCATATGTATGTATTTATATTTATATTCTTTACTGTGTCCAGTATGCACATATCATAGTCAAAGTCACCTTTATTTCTATAGCGCTTTATACAGTTGAGATTGTTACAAAGCAGCTTCGCTGTAATGAACAGCAAAAGAACACAATCAATGCATGTATGTGCATAAGAAGGACACGGACAGAAATATGAGGTTTGCGTAAATCATCTTTTTTTAAAGCGCATGTGTGAATGCTCATGTACAATCATCAGGTTGGAGGTTTAAATGGCAAAATAAATGGTTTGGATCGTTGAATGTTTTTCCTCTTTTCAGTCAGCGTCATAACGGCTCAGAGTTAGATCTCTGAACTCTGTGTTTGTCCATCAGTATCTGTTCCCAGATGCAGCTCTGGATAAAACAGACTTAAGCGATGTCAAATCCACACAGCACAGCCCAGGAGGAAAGACCGAGCCGGACCGCGAGTCGGAGGATTACGTGAGTCTCCCAGCAGCCACTGAATCAAATGCAGTCATGATTCAGATCTGGTGTTTGTGGTCGTCTGACTGTGTTCTCCTGTAAACAGCATCTCTATAATCAGCTGAAGTCGGCTCCGAGCGACAGTTTGACGTACCGTCTGGCCCTGTGTGTCTGTATGGTGAACTTCCATCACGGAGGAGTGAGAGCCGTCGCTCACCTGTGGCAGGAGTTTGTGCTGGAGATGCGCTACCGCTGGGAGAACAACTGCCTGATCTACGGGTGAGAGACGCCACTCACTCACTCGGTCACTCACACACACACACACTCACACACACTCACTCACTCACTCACTCAGTCACTCACACACACAC
>NW_015549661.1:198169-202075 GCF_001515605.1 Sinocyclocheilus anshuiensis | reverse complement strand
AAGGTAAGAGTAATACATCATTCTAAACTGTAAAGGGTCTAGTTTTATTTGTGTGCACTCACAATATTGACAAAACGTTGTGCTTTTATAAAATAAAGAAAAAAACGCTTTCTGCCGTCTCGGTCTTGAACAGGAACTCACACACACACACACACACACACACACACACACACACACTCTCACTCACACACACACACACACACACTCTCACACACACACTCTCACACACAAGACGTTCACCACAAGAACGATCTGATTCTTGTGTTTATTTGCTGCTGTAACTAGTAGTAAAGAGGAAGAGATAATCTACAGTGATCTGCCAGCACACATTAAAGAGCAGCAAAACCACATTTATTGTTTGAATTTAGTGTTAAAATGGATAGAATCTGAAAGCTGAGACTGTGTTTCATATCAAATGTAACAAAACACAAAGATTATTGGGATTTATTGGATGGAGCTTTTGTTCACGCATCAACTGAAAACACAGATCGAATCTTGGGATTCAAGAATCAATATCAGTTCATCAAATTGAAATCGAGAAATCAATATTTTCAACCCAGCTCTAATTTTTATCATTCATCAGCTGTAAAAAATCCTTCTGAAAGAGATTCGATCAATGATATTATTTCTCTGTCATTAATGTTTTAGCTGCATTGTGGACTTCTGTTCCTAGAATTAGAGCCATTATTATAACTTCATAATTATCATCTGAGTGGATTGAATGTGTATTTGTCCTGGATCTGCTCTGATGTGAATCAGTTTAAAAGAACCGATTCACAGAAATGAATCAATCTGGCCTGATCTGTTTAAAAGAGAAATGCTGTTAGTTCACCTGTGTGTAAACGCTCTCACACTCAGGATTCATGTCTGCTTCAGTGCTGATGTCTGTAGGACAGTTAATGGCCAAATAACAAGCACATTAAAATCAGCATCATATTTAAAGCGGTGATTCATTTCATTTCACCAACAGAATATCAATTGTAGCATAAATATCCAATGTATTTTCCAGCCCGTATGTGTCTGTAATGTACTGTATGTATTTGCAGTGAATGATGCACTTGATTTCACTCTACTTGAGAGATGTTTTAACTGATCGGCTAAGCAGACGTGATTATTGATCGATCAGATCAGATAGTTCAGAGTGGCGTGTGCTCATCTGTGCTCTGAATGAATGCAGAATGCTGATGGATTGTGGCTGTGCTGTTGTACTGGAGTCTGTAGGGAACGAGCTGCAGTCGTCCGGATCATTGATGACGCTCACAGAGGAACAAGAACCCTCGTGTCCAGGGGCGGATTTAGTGAATTGGGGGCCCCAGGCAAAATATAGGAATGGGGCCCTATACATTTTCACACATTTTCCTAGATCAACCTTGAGGTTCCTTTTTTGTTGTGATGCTTGCTGCTGCACAATGGTGCCCCATAGTGGTGTCCAATGGCACACGTTTTAAACTCAACAAAATGGTAAAATACATATAGCCTATCAAGAGCATGCTCACAGATGAGAACAAAACAGCGTTGGATGAAGTGGATTAAAGCCCTGCACCGGTCTCAAATAGGCCCTAGCCCGTCTTTTTCCCCTTTTCCCAAAAAAAGCTTATAGGCTGCTACTGTTTCAGCTATTAAAATAGTTCAGTTTTGTATGTGATGGAAAAGTGATTATATTTCGTTTTGTTTTTTTATAAAGTAAATTTAGAAAAACGTTTGGAGCATTTTTTTTAAACATAATACACACTGTTTCTCAATATTTAATTACAGCTTCAGATGTATAATATTTTCATCTCCTTCAAGCAGGATACACAAAAAACACGTTCAACTCAGACCAGGGGCGTCTGCAGGATTTCTTTTGAGGGTATGCACAGAGTTTTTTTTTGATGGATGTCTAAAATATAAAAATAAGGAAAAGCCTAAAACAGGCCCGATTATAATTTGCGTTTTATTTTATAATTCCGTACAATTAAAAAATAAAACACAAATTATAATGGCGTGTAAATGTGTAAAACTTTGTCCTATAATTGTATAGCTGCTTTTTCTGATTTTTATGTTGCTCTGTTCTGAATACCTGAAAATTTAAAGGATTTGCTGCAACGCGATTTTGTATATGTGAATTATTTATTAGCCTATTTTTTTTTTACCCATGCTGCAAATGCTTTAAAAACAGCTTTAAAATGACTTTATTGCATTCCAGACGCTTTTAAAGTACTTTTCACTATACATTTTACGGGTAGCTTGAATGTAAACATTGTCATGAATTCGTTGTATTCCCATTTGTAAAATAGCCAACAAATGAATTGTTGTAGGCTAACCCGATCTCATGAAAGTGCGTAGTATAGCACGATTTTCTGCTTCTATTTGGTTAATATTTCTATGCAGAAATTGACTTTGGCATGCAAAAGACTGATAAATTAATAATTAATGGCATGGCTGGTTCACTCGACACAGGCCTATGATAACTGCTGAAATGTTTGCGGGGCAGATCTGAGGTCAGTCTGAGCGCTCGTGGTACTCACAGTGTCAACCTTGAGGTTCCTTTTTTGTTGTGATGCTTGCTGCTGCACAATGGTGCCCCATAGTGGTGTCCAATGGCACACGTTTTAAACTCAACAAAATGGTAAAATACATATAGCCTATCAAGAGCATGCTCACAGATGAGAACAAAACAGCGTTGGATGAAGTGGATTAAAGCCCTGCACCGGTCTCAAATAGGCCCTAGCCCGTCTTTTTCCCCTTTTCCCAAAAAAAGCTTATAGGCTGCTACTGTTTCAGCTATTAAAATAGTTCAGTTTTGTATGTGAAGGCGGTCGCCTACCTTTGCCTAATGGGTAAGTCCGCCCCTGCTCGTGTCATTGTGTGCTAATGAGTAAAGCTGTGTGTTGCTCTCTCAGGCTGGCCTGCGGAGCTCCGGATCTCAGGTGTTGTCTTCTTCATCAGAAGCTGCAGGTGAAGCTCCTCACGCTTACACACGATCACGACAGCACCAGCAGCGTTCAGCCTCAAACACACACCATACTCGTGTAAAACCAACTTGCTTGTGCAAATACCATCACTTTACCTTCAGTTCCAGCGTTATGTGTGAACTAAAGGTGTTTTTAAGCAGTTAGATTTCTTATAAATCTCATCTAGTTTTGATCTAACTATAAATTTGTCCATAGGTTATATTTAGTTTTTTCATGAGCATGATTTACTTATTTTTACAAATCATTGAAAGCAGGCACATTAAACGTAGTAAAATCAACATTAAATCAGAATTTACTTTATATTAATAATGTGATTCAGTTTTAGAAGAAAGAAAGTCACACAGGAAAACAACAATAGGAGAGTAAATGATTGTTTATATATTACTGTTCAAAGTTTGCAGTCATTTTTTAAAAGAAATTAATACTAATTACTTTTATCCATCAAGGATGCATTAAATTGATGAAAAGTGAAGTAAAGACATTTACAATGTTACAAAAGATTTATATTTCAAATAAATGCTGTTCTTTTGAACTTTCTGTTCATCTGTGAATCCTGAAAAATAAAATGCATCACAGTTTCCACAAAAATATTAATGTTTTCAACATTGATAATAATCAGAAATGTTTCTCGAGCAGCAAATCAGCATATTAGAATGATTTCTGAAGATCATGTGACACTGAAGACTGGAGTAATGATGCTGAAAATACAGCTGCGCATCACAGAAATACATTACAGTTTAACAGAGATTCACATAGAAAACAGCTGTTTTAAACTAATAATATTTCACAATTTTACTGTATTTTTGATCAAATAAATGCAGCCTTGCTGAGCAGAAGAACCTCTTTCAGAAATCTTTCTGACCCCAAACTATTGAGTGTTCGTGTGTTTTCACTGTGCACCTCCTCCAGATGCTGAACTGCTGCATCGAGCGCAAGAGAGCAAGGGATGAGG
>NW_015549661.1:191983-197963 GCF_001515605.1 Sinocyclocheilus anshuiensis | reverse complement strand
CTTTGGGGGCCCAAGGCGGTCGCCTACCTTTGCCTAATGGGTAAGTCCGCCCCTGCTCGTGTCATTGTGTGCTAATGAGTAAAGCTGTGTGTTGCTCTCTCAGGCTGGCCTGCGGAGCTCCGGATCTCAGGTGTTGTCTTCTTCATCAGAAGCTGCAGGTGAAGCTCCTCACGCTTACACACGATCACGACAGCACCAGCAGCGTTCAGCCTCAAACACACACCATACTCGTGTAAAACCAACTTGCTTGTGCAAATACCATCACTTTACCTTCAGTTCCAGCGTTCTAAAGGTGTTAAAGGTGTTTTTAAGCAGTTAGATTTCTTATAAATCTCATCTAGTTTTGATCTAACTATCATAGGTTATATAGGTTATATTTAGTTTTTTCATGAGCATGATTTACTTATTTTTACAAATCATTGAAAGCAGGCACATTAAACGTAGTAAAATCAACATTAAATCAGAATTTACTTTATATTAATAATGTGATTCAGTTTTAGAAGAAAGAAAGTCACACAGGAAAACAACAATAGGAGAGTAAATGATTGTTTATATATTACTGTTCAAAGTTTGCAGTCATTTTTTAAAAGAAATTAATACTAATTACTTTTATCCATCAAGGATGCATTAAATTGATGAAAAGTGAAGTAAAGACATTTACAATGTTACAAAAGATTTATATTTCAAATAAATGCTGTTCTTTTGAACTTTCTGTTCATCTGTGAATCCTGAAAAATAAAATGCATCACAGTTTCCACAAAAATATTAATGTTTTCAACATTGATAATAATCAGAAATGTTTCTCGAGCAGCAAATCAGCATATTAGAATGATTTCTGAAGATCATGTGACACTGAAGACTGGAGTAATGATGCTGAAAATACAGCTGCGCATCACAGAAATACATTACAGTTTAACAGAGATTCACATAGAAAACAGCTGTTTTAAACTAATAATATTTCACAATTTTACTGTATTTTTGATCAAATAAATGCAGCCTTGCTGAGCAGAAGAACCTCTTTCAGAAATCTTTCTGACCCCAAACTATTGAGTGTTCGTGTGTTTTCACTGTGCACCTCCTCCAGATGCTGAACTGCTGCATCGAGCGCAAGAGAGCAAGGGATGATGGGGGGAAGAGCGGCGCGTCAGACAGGAGCCGTCTGGGGCCCGAGAGCGCGGGGCCCGCTGAAGTTTCTCCGGGGAAGTCCTGGGACTCGTGGAGTGACAGCGAGGAGGAGTTCTTCGAGTGTCTGAGCGACACGGAGGAGATGAAGGAGACGGAGAGCGAGAAAAAAACAGCCAATAAGAGCAAAGCTGAAGGTCGCCTGCAGCCGCATGGCAAACTGACTCTTCTGAACTCACCGGAGCCGCTCTTCATCCCCGTCACACAGGTCAGATCGCCCACATACTGCTTATTATTAGTGTTCAGTGGTGGCATGTGCTTTTGCTGAACCCATCAGTTTGCATTATTTCAACTTACTTTTAAAATAATCATCTTTAACAGCAGAATTTATAGTGAAAATGACATTTCCCATGATGCTATGCAGAAAATTCCACCAATCAGAATAATTATACTGATTTCTGAAGATCATGTGACACTGAAGACTGGAGTAATGATGCTGAAAATACAGCTGCGCATCACAGAAATAAATTACAGTTTAACAGATATTCACATAGAGAACAGCTGTTTTACAGTGTAACAATATTTCAGTTTTTACTGTATTTTTTATCAAAGAAATGCAGCCTTGATGAGCAGAAGAGATTTCTTTTAAAAAAACAATAAAATTCTTACTGTATACAGTATATGTGCATATTTTCATATTTTGCATTAAACCATCAACGTCAAATTAGTTTCATGTTTCACCATCATTTTTTATTCAATTGTCATTCTACTAATGATATGCGGCCGGCCAAAGTTAACTTTATTTTCATCAAAACACAAAACCATTATTTCCCCCGGTTGCATCTGCGAGGCGTCCGTTACACATCTCCCCTGTGTGTTACCGGCAGTATTTATGACTGTCGCATGTCTGGCTACTTTACTCTTGGTAATGCACTTTACAGTGCGTGCGTTTCTGTTCGTGAACTGAATTCTTCATCAAGCGCACCTTCGCACAGAGAAAAAGACTTAAAAGCAAACACCAAGCAGGCCTACTTAAACACTGAGTAATGAGCCCATATCATTTGCTCAACCAATTATATTTGGTTGATAATGTTTTTGCGCTTTCCAAAAAAAAGGGGGGCGTGGGTTACGGAGGTAGAAACATAAATCAGTGTTTCAGTCTGTCTGTATATTCTCACATTTGACCTGTGTCTTCATCATCATCATCTTCATCATGTCCGTGTGTTAGTATCACATCCATGGCACTTGACGTCTAATGAGTCTCAGCTCGTCATACCTTAATTGTTGTTCTGGTTAAGTGTCGCTCTTAGTGATGCACCGAAATTTCAGTAATCAGACATTGACCGAAACATGAATGTATTAGCATCTGTTTTGTGCTCACGACATGGATAAACTACAATAGCTGTGTGAACACTAGTGCTGGATCGATTTTTGTTGTTAAGCGCTCATTATCTTGATGAACCGATATTGAATCATTTGAACCCAAAATCAGTCTTTTAGTCTGTGCTGTTTTCAGTTGAACAAAAATTCACTAAACATCATTTCTAGCGCCTGCCATCTAGCAATCACTCTACGTTTTGTGCTTTGTTACTTCTGTTATGAAACAAAGTCCGTCCATTTTATCACTAAATTCAGTCAGTGAATGTGTTTTTGCTGCTCTTTAATGACAGATGCTGGATAGTGAAGCGATCATCTCGTCCTCTTTACTACTAGTTACAGCAGCAAATAAACACGAACGAACATCAGAAGAAACAGAACAACTCAATCATGGAATCAATCAATCAGTGATTCAACCGCAGAAAGATGTCAATAAAACAGCCTGTGAACAGTAATGTCAGGAAAGACATTCAATGACCATAAACTAGAGAGTCGGCTAGAAAAAACAACTCTTGAGGAGCATTTCGCTGAATAAATGCACTGTGTGTGACTGAATAAGCCTGTCGTGAGAGAGCAGATGAGTGGAGTAACTCTCACAGGGGTTTCTGCCTAATCGAGATGTTGTTAGGATTGCACTGGAAAACAAAACAAAACATGCATTTCTCTTCTGCTCTAGTTTGCTGTCTAATAAACATGGCATTGCACACTGCCGTTTACTGTCTGGCTGTTGTGCTCGGGTAAAAGAGTCCACTAAATGCATAAATGTAAATGACCGTTTTTGCATCATATTTTTCATCCGTGAAACCGAGTGAATCGTGCTTGTACTGTGCTGCTGGTAACTGTGTTTGTGTGTGTGCCGCAGGAGCCCGCGCCCATGACTGAAGACCTGCTGGAGGAGCAGTCGGAGGTTCTGGCCAAACTGGGCACGTCGGCTGAAGGAGCGCACCTCCGCGCCCGCATGCAGAGCGCCTGCCTGCTCTCAGACATGGAGTCCTTCAAGGTGAGCTGTGTGCTCGTCAGTGAGAGGTCTAAAGGTTATGATAGCACTGCATTCTGGAGTCAGAAATGAGCATCTCCACGTCCCACATGCTCTGCAGATGTTCAGCATCTCGTTTGATTTGTGTCCTGGCAGCAGATTGTTGTCAATCGTGTCACCTGTAATTCACTGTGAGTCCAGCTGATCTCCAGCACACTGTGTAACAGCATTCTGACCACTGTCAGCCGGAGGAACATCATCTCCAGTGCCATCCAGCCTGAGGATTACATGAAGGACTTTTAATTTTAAGAAAATATGTGACCCTGGACAACAAAACCAGTCATAAGGGTCAATCATCTGAAAGCTGAATAAATAGCTTTCCATTGATGTATGGTTTGTTATGATAGGACAATATTTGGCTGAGATACAACTATTTGAAAATCTGGAATCTGAGGGTGCAAAAAAATCTAAATATTGAGAAAATCATCTTTAAAGTTGTTCAAATGAAGTTCTTAGCAATGCATATTACTAATCAAAAATTAAGTTCTGATATATTTACGGTAGGACATTTACAAAATATCTTCATGGAACATGATCTTTACTTAATATCCTAATGAGTTTTGGCATAAAAGAAAAATTTATAATTTTGACCCATACAATGTATTGTTGGCTATTGCTACAAATATACCCCAGCGACTTAAGACTGCTTTTGTGCTGCAGGGTCACAGTCTTTTTTTCCCCCTCAGAATTTGACTTTATATCTCACAATTCTGAGAAAACAAGTCAGAATTGTGAGACAAAAGGTCGCAATTACTTTTTTTTTTTTAATTCCGTGGCGGGAACAGGCGTCCAGAAAAAAGTCATAATTGCGAGTTTTAAACTTGTAATTGCAAGACAATATAAGCCTTTTTCCCTCAAAATTGGACTTTATATCTTTTTACATCTCGAGTTTGTTTCTCACAATTCTGAAAAAAAGTCAGAGTAAACTCGCAATTGCAAGAAAAAAGAATTGCATGAAAAAAGTCAGACTTGAGAGATGAAAGGTAGCTTTTTTGGACGGTTTTTATTCCGTGGCGGGAACAGGCGTCCATAGATTTCTCATGCCAGTGCAGAAACGAGAAGCTGGCTCCGCATCCACACGACAACAGCGAGCAGATTATATAACGCATCCTCCTCTGCCAGACAATGGCTCCTCCTGTCTTCAATTCACTGAATCTTTTATAGCTTTCACCTATTAAAAACGCCACTTGGCAGAAGCCAAAGGGAGAAGCATCATTAATTTTCATAAGCACCTTATTTTCCGTCCCTCTCTGTCGGATAACGGCGAATTATCCCACAGCGTTATGCCGTGGACAAGCCCCAGAGATTAAGGAGCGAGGGGTTTGTGTGGGAAGGGAGCGCTCCGTGAGCACAGCGAGCACAGCCTAATTTCCCACTCCTCCTTACGCGCTATGAAGACAGAATGCTCGTTTTTGAGCACCGGGGGGCGAGACCGATGTGGAAAGGTGACATTTTGTGTCTATTTTGCCTCGCTATAGCCTGTTCAACTGCCCTACAAAACGCTCTAATTTCCTGAGCCGACACACCAGCTCATCTTATTGCAGCGGCGGACCGCTGTGAGCGCAGCCGTCGCAGTAAATGGCCCCTTTAGCTGAAGATGGTCTCTAAATTTAGCAGCAGTGCTGTCTGTAATTGTGCTTAGCCAAGCATCATTTGCCATTTTGGCTTTAATTACCATCTCCCTCCGGGTGGAGAGCAGAGAGAGCCCAATATGATGAATGGGGCGTCCTAAAATCTGACAGCGCTGGCGCTCCGCTGGATGACGGGCCGTCAGAGATCAGCTGCAGCGGTTCATCTGCTGTTAGAGATTATCAGAATGCTCTCAGGGATCAACCTGTACAGGAAAACAGCAGCTCAGTGACTCTTTACACACTACAGCTTTACTGTGTTCATCACATGTGAGTCACACCTGTGGAAAAACTCTCCGGCGGCCCGACCGCTGTCACAGGATTCAATAAGCTGTTGCTAAGGTGTTCTTAATAGTTGCTAGTGAGTTGCTAAGATGTTGTGAGTGGTTGCTAGGCATTTGTTCTGGTATTTCTTTATGAATGATATGTCTGAAGTATCAGCACAGACTGATGTGAGGAGTCGTGGTTTGTGGTGTTTTCAGTGTTGTTGTGGATTGGCTGGTTTTTGGAAGCAGCACACAGTCGAGATCTGACAAGAGATGTGTTTCTGTAAGTCTCACAGCCTCGCTGAAACTGTCATCTTATGTCATCATTTGTGTGTCTCTCAGTAATTATGGAGTATGAAAGTGCTCAGGACTTCAGCGACTGATGGAAAGGTCATCCTGAGGAACTTTGAGTCTGTAGCTCATTTATAAAAGAAGTGTGTAATGATAAATCACACACTGATGAATAAATACATACACCAATAAATACACACACCAAAAATTACATAATAACACCAATAAAAACAAGCACACCAGCTATACGCTTTACTCAC
>NW_015549661.1:189805-191617 GCF_001515605.1 Sinocyclocheilus anshuiensis | reverse complement strand
GCGTGTGTGTGTGCGTGTGTGTGAGTGAGTGAGTGAGTGTGCGTGTGTGAGTTTAAGTGTGCATGAGAGTGTGAGTTTGAGTGTGCATGAGAGTGTGAGTTTGAGTGCATGAGAGTGTGTGAGTTTGAGTGTGCATGAGAGTGTGAGTTTGAGTGCATGAGTGAGTGTGAGTTTGAGTGTGCATGAGTGTGTGAGTGTGAGTGTGCGTGAGTGTGTGTGAGTTTGAGTGTGCATGAGTGTGTGTGAGTTTGAGTGTGCGTGAGTGTGTGTGTGATTCTGATTGTGCGTGAGTGTGTGTGAGTTCGAGTGCATGAGTGTGTGTGAGTTCGAGTGCATGAGTGTGTGTGAGTTTGAGTGTGCATGAGTGTGTGTGAGTTTGAGTGTGCATGAGTGTGTGTGAGTTTGAGAGTGCATGAGTGTGTGTGTGTGAGTTTCAGTGCACATTAGGGATATAATGATGCACCCCAAACATCGCAAAAATTATGTGACAATTCAAGTCAGTTGAGATGCTTAATGAATCACGATACAATTGGGGACGGGGGTTTATATGAATGTATCTCAGAGGGGAACTGACTGTCTCCAGAATATACAGTTGTGTGTGTTTGAGTGTGTGTGTGTGTGTGTTGTTATTGTCATGGGCCAGATGATATAAAACATTGTGATGGTGCTGAAAACAGGCTTCATTTTCTTTAAACCTGCTTTTTTAATTTTGGGTGAACAAGCATTTCTTGTGTTCATGTATGACATTAAACTTGTGTGTGTGTGTGTGTTTCCACAGGCAGCGAATCCCGGCTGTTGTCTGGAGGATTTCGTGCGCTGGTATTCTCCGAGAGATTACGTGGAGGAGGAAGGTGCGGATGAGGCGGGACAGACGGTCATACGGGGCGACCTGAGCACCCGCATGAAGATCCCTGGCAACATGTGGGTGGAGGCCTGGGAGACGGCCAAAGCCACACCGGCCCGCCGACAGAAGAGGCTGTTTGACGACACCAAAGAGGCTGAGAAGGTCAGAACACTGAGTCTGGATTCAGACTCTTTCCAGGAACACGATGAACTGGATCTGCTTTTGTCTTGTGTTGGATTAATATCACACGTTCATTTCAAGCCACACAAACATGATCATTCTGTCTTTATCTGCTCACTCTCATGCACTATAAAACACACACACGCATCCTTGCTTCCGTCAGAGCAGCCAATCAGAGCGCAGGCCTGCTGGAAGTGGGTTAAAACACAAGGTGTCGTTACTGCGGGACTCACTTTGGCAGGTTGAAAGTGAGTTCAGTAAACGCTGGCATCCGTGAAGGTTGCGTCTCTCTGTCCTTCAGCCGTCTGTCGCGTCCTCGTGGGGAAGCTGCAGGATTTACTCTGAATTAATTTGCTGATTTAATTTCTTCTGCTGTGTTTTGCTCCAGTAACGTGTCCTCGGTGACAGTCGTGCATGTGTTCTGCGGTCGCACGGCCTGAGGGGAAGCGTCTCACGAGCCGTACAGTACAGTACAGTAAAAACCTTCCCAGCGACCCACTGCATCTGTGATACTCAACCTACAGCGCATATTAAAATTACAGCTGAATAATTTAATAATTACATCAGTTAAAATTACACTTACAGTTAGAGGCGTTATATTAAAATAGTTCAACAGTTAAATCACTTAAAATTACATTTACAGTCCGAAACATTGTCTAAATAGTTTAACAATTAAAATGCTTAAAGCAAGGTTTAAAAAAAATATTATATTTAAATAATTTAACAAATAAAATGCCTCAAATTGAACTGAAAACTGAAGTGTGTGTGTGTGTGTGTGTGTGTGTGTG
>NW_015549661.1:187051-189653 GCF_001515605.1 Sinocyclocheilus anshuiensis | reverse complement strand
GACAGGTATTACAAGGAGAAGGTGACTTTTCAGGACATTACCCCATGTCCCCATTTTTCAAAACGCTTATAAATCACACAGAGTGAGTTTTTTTGAGAAAGTAAAAATGCAGTTTCCTGTAAGGGGTAGGTTACGTGTAGGACAATAGCACATACAGTTTGTACAGTATAAAAACTGTGTGTGTGTGTGTGTGTGTGTGTGTGTGTGTGTGTGTGTGTGTGTGTGTGTGTGTGAGTGTGTGAGTGTGTGTGTCTGTGTGTGTGTGTGTTTGTTAGCTTTAGTTTGCACACAGATTCATCTTCAGAGTGAACTAAATCTGACAAAACCTTCTTTTAGGGACATTTGGGAACATAATCGACCGGAAAGATGACTCAAACCTTGTTTTGTCTTTTAACTCAATCTCTGCAAACAGTTTATGGTGTGGTGTGGGTCAGTCCGCACATGAGTTAATAATGTGTCGTATGTGTGTGTGTAGGTGCTGCATTACCTGGCGCTGCAGAAGCCGTCGGATCTGACTCTGCACCTGATGCCCTGCGTGCTGCACGCGGCTCTGCTCAAGATCAAGGAGGAAGGTTAGTGTGTATCTCTGAACTGTAAATACAGTGTGTGACATCACTGCCGCTGTAAACATGATCTCTCCTCCAGAGGCGTCTGAAGACATCGCGTCAGTGCGTAAGGCGCTGCAGCAGGTCACCGCTCACGCCAGCAAACTGCTGCGGCACCCCAACCCTGACTTCAAGAAGCTGGAGGTGAGTGTGAGACCGCGTATCGGCCGCCGCCGCGCTCGCGAGTGAACCCCTGTGTGCTCTGTGTTTCAGGACCTCATTCTTCAGATGAGCGCGGTGGAGGCCGTCATCGCTCGCGCCCGATCGCTCAAGGCCAAGTTTGGCATCGCTGGAGGAGAGCGAGAGGAAGACGCTGACGAGCTGGAGAGGTAAAGCTTGGATGCACAATATTATCAGCACGTCATTCACTCTCAGAGCAAAAGGTACAAAAGCTGTCCCTGAGACGGTACCTTCTCAAAAGTTACACCTTTGTACCTTATTTACCTCTAAAGCGTGCATATTAGTTCCTTAAAGGTATGTATTAATAGCTAAAGTGTACATACTAATTGCTAAATGGTACATATTTGTACCTTTTGAAAAGGTGCCGCCCCAGTGACCGCTTTTGTACCTTTTATTCTGAGGTTTAAAAATTAATTATCGACATCAGCCTGATCATTTTTACCATATTCATTTGCAGATAAGATGAAAAGAAGGAATTGCATTGATGGGATTTTTGTTTAGAAAAATCTGCATCTGCTCAATGAGGAATAGATTAGTTTAATATACAAGTGTTTTTTTTTTTTTTTTTAGTATCATTGATAAACTGTTATAGTTTTATTTAAAAAATGTACATTTTTATGAAGGAGCACCCCAGTAACAAATATTTTGAATTAGAATTTATTTTTCTATTTTCGGTTTTCATTTTTTATGAAAGGGCATCCGTAGTAAAAAATAATTTTAAATAAATTTTTTGTATTTTCTGTTTTAATTTTAATTTTAAAGTTTTAGTAATTTTGTTGTCTGTTTTTGTCATTTTTATTAGTTATTTTAAATTGTATTTCTGTTTATTTTAAATATGTCTATATAGTTGTTATTAAGTTGTAGTTTATAGGTAATTAATTTTAGTTATTTTAGTACGTCAACTTAAGCTAAACGAAAACGAGAAATGTTGCCTGGGCAAGTAGCTGAAAAAATAAGTTTTCTATAGTTTTATGTTTATTTTATTTCAGGAAATGCAAATGTTTTTTATGGATTTAGTTTTAGTTAAAGATAGTATCTATATACTGTAAGGCTGCAGTCAGTATGTTTTATCAGTGCCCATTGGTTTAGTTTTTACAGTGTAAAGTAGCCACAGTATGCTCATACTTTTTGAATGAATTTAGTGAATTTTCTAAAGTTAAAATTACGGTGCTGTTGGTGATCCGGCCAGTTCAGTTCATTCATTATTCAAGCTTTTCCAGCCTTGTTCATTGTTCTCTGAATAAATGATTTAGCTGAGGTCTAATCAGCCAAAATGAGTGGGAAAATTTTGGATATCGGCACAAATCTGATACTTGCTTTTAAGCACTGCTTGCTTTTGATAAAAGCTTCTTCCAGATGCATAAATGTGAATGTATGATTATTCTGTGACTTCTAATGTTAGTGAAGTTTTCTTGTTCCAAAAACCGTCAGAAGTTAGTTTTTCAGCATCATGACACAATCTCTGACCAAAAAGCAATAATTCAGCCAGAAATGATCAGTCATTTGTTTCTCCCTCATGATCTAAACCTGTATGACTTTCTTGTGTCTGTGGAACATAAAAGAAGAGATTTTGTCATTCAGTGAAAGTCAGTGTGCTCCAGTGTTGTTTGGTTCCCAGTGTTCTTCAGAAGACAGAAAGTCACGCGGTTTGGAAGTAAATGTGTTGAACTCGGTGTTTGATAATGAACACGCGTGATCTGTGAGCAAGACGCCGCTGCTGTCCCATCGACTCTGGACTCTCCTGAACATGCTGAATCTGCCTTTAAAGCGCGTGTGTGTGTGCGTTTGGAGCAGTGTGTGTGTGTGTGTGTGTGTGT
>NW_015549661.1:184247-186484 GCF_001515605.1 Sinocyclocheilus anshuiensis | reverse complement strand
AAAGGCACGTTGTGCAGAGGCCTCTTGTGGTTCCTGTGGTATTGTCCCGGTGGCTGTCTAGGAGACAAGGTCTTCACTGGGGATCTGTCTCTGTGGTTCATCTAGTTGTCCTGGTCTCCGCTGACATTCAGGGCTGTAGAAGTCATCTCTAGGTGCTGATCCACCATCTGATCTGAATACGTACTGGATCTGGTGGCTACGGTGACCTCAGAATAAGAGAGAAACAGACTAATATTAGCGTGGGGCCAAGAGCCATGGGAACGGAGCGAGGCCGGTGGAGTAAATGATAATGAGCAACACCTGCGCCACTCACCCGTCTCGAGTCCCACGGAGGAGTTCCGGAAGGATAAAAGGAGGAGTAACGACAGTAATGGAGGAGAGAGGACCAGGCCTGGACTTTATTTGTGTTTTGTTTGTGCGCGGCAGACGTCCGTGAGGGGCTGTTTTCAGTTTTGTGTTTATTTTGTTATTAAATTATGTTGCATTCTGAATCATTTGTAGAGGTTTGATTGTGCTTGATGGAAGTCCAGCCAGAAGAGCATTGCAGTAGTCCAGCCTAGAGATGACAAGGGCCTGGACAAGAAGTTGTGTAGCATGCTCCGTTAGAAAGGGCCTGATCTTTCTGATGTTGTGCAATGCAAACCTGCAAGATCGAGCAGTCTTTGCAGTGTGGTCTTTGAAGGTCAGCTGATCATCAAAGATTACACCAAGATTTCTGACCGAAGTTGATGGGGTAATTGTTGATGAACCTAGCTGGATGGAGAAATCATGCTGTAGAGTTGGAGTGGCAGGGAAGACAAGAAGCTCAGTCTTTGCCAGGTTGAGCTGTAGGTGATGTTCTTTCATCCATGCCGAGATGTCCGCCAGGCAGCCTGAGATCCGTGCAGCTACCGTTGGATCATCTGGTTGAAATGAGAGATAGAGCTGTGTGTCATCAGCATAGCAATGGTAGGAGAAGCCATGTGCCTATATGATGGGACCCAGTGATGTAGTGTATATGGAGAAGAGGAGGGGTCCTAGAACTGATCCCTGAGGAACCCCAGTGACCAGTTGATGTGCTTTGGATACCTCCCCTCCCCAGGAAATAGGACCAGTTATTTTCTTAAAAATAATGACTGTATTAATAATCATAATATAGCTATTTTTTATTTGATCTTTGTTATAAATAAGAACAGATGCAAAAAATCAGTAGAACAAATAGGCTATAAGAAACATGTTGTTTCTATTATGTTTTATCATTTCTCACTGGTCTCATTGTTACAGTGTAAAATAGCCACAGTTTGCTCGTATTTTTGAATGAATTTAGTGAATTTTCGAAGGTTAAAATTACAGTGCTGTTGGTGATCCGGCCAGTTCAGCTCAGTCATTGTTCAGGTTCTTCCAGCCTTGTTCTTTGTTCTCTAAATGTTTAGCTGAGGTCTACAGCTGCCTTTGCTTGTTATCCTCCAGCAGAATGTGTTTTTTACAGTAAGAGTTCATTCTGCTGCAGGAGAGACGTGGAGCTGTTTCCACAGAAACATAAAACAAATGTGTGTCCGTATCAGCTGGTGTCCGTATGAGTCGGAAAATATTGGATATCGGCACAAATCCGATATCGTGCATCACTGCTCGCTTTTGATAAAAGCTTCTTCCAGATGCATAAATGTGATTGTGTGATTCTGTGACTTCTAATGTTAGTGAAGTTTTCTGTTCCAAAACCTGTCATAATTTAGTTTTTCAGCATCATGTCACAATCTCTGACCAAAAGCAGGAATTCAGCCTGAAATGATTGGTCATTATTTTCTTACTCATGTTCCAGAATGAACTCTTTCATTGGGGAACATAAAAGAAGAGATTTTTTAACAGTAAAAGTCATGTGCTCCAGTGTTGTTTGTGTTCAGCATCAGACAGTGAGTTGTGAGGTTTGGAAGGCAGTAAATGTGTTGAACGGAGCTGAAGCGCTGTGTTTGATAATGAACACACGTGATCTGTGAGCGAGACACCGCTGCTGTCCTGAGCATGATGAACCTGCATTTAAAGTGCGTTTGTGTCGGGCTGACAGGAGCAGGAAGGACATGTCAGAGAGTCTCCTGCTGCTCGTTAGTTCCCAGGGGCCGCTCAGGGGCCACAGCAGGCCGGTCAGGAGAGACACGCCAGCCTCATTAAGACCAGACCCGGAGCTGCCCGCAGGACCACAGACACTTCAGTGTGTGTGTGTGTGTGTGTGTGTGTGTGTGTGTGTGTGTGTGTGTGTGTGT
>NW_015549661.1:170420-183738 GCF_001515605.1 Sinocyclocheilus anshuiensis | reverse complement strand
GTATGTGTGTGTGTGTGTGTGTGAGAGAGTGTGTTGAGCAGGCTGCATTTCCCGTTTCATTTCTCAGTATGACGAATATGAACATGATAAACAATCCTCTTTCTTCATCTAAACTCTCCTGCATGCTCTTCCTGTGACGCTCAGTCTCGTGTTCTAACGCTGTTCCTGTCTGTCGTCTGTCAGGTTTGTCAGCTGTTTGCTGGAGGAGCCCGAGGTTTCTGTGGTTGGAGCCGGACGAGGACCTGCTGGAAACATCATTCATAAGCTGTTCGTCAGCTCTCAGCGGGTAAACCAACACACACACACACTCACACTCACTCACACACACACACACACACTCTCACACACACACAAACACACACATTTTTTCAACCGATTCATTCAAACAGCTGATTCATTCAGAAACAAAGCAAGTGGCTGTCTTTATGAATCATTGACTCACTCGATTCGTTCAAAATCGTGGATTCATTCAGTAATGAATCACTGCTGTGTGTTGATCAGAGATGCTCAACAGTTCTGCTGTGGCTTTGATTGAACTATTTTCATTTGTGAAATTGATCAAAAAAGACAATATTGTGTCCAAAATGTAACACAATATGAACTTGTTTATTGAACTGTTGTATAAATGAATCTGATTTGCAGTCGTGCAGATATTGGGGGAAAGCAGCACTCTAGCTGGTGTGATATCACTAAACTATATCATATAATATAAATATTAGAGGGTGATTTATTTTTTGTGCTCATATCGTGAATCTTTAGGCTCATATAACTGCATTCTGCAGTCAGTCGTCCTGCATCATGTTCATCAGTGTAAGATGACAGACATGTCTGGACCGGACGCTGCGTTAAAGACCTTAATCATTTTAATACTTTATTTTTTCCAAAAATTAACCAGATTAACCGAGACGCTGCCGAACGCGTTGAAGCGCATCATGACGACTTTAATAGCAGGACGAGCCACAGCTTTAAAAATACATTTAAAAATCTGCTGGAGCTGTTTTTGCCGTTTGTCATAATTAGCTAAATTAATGAAATGCGGCAGATGTCTTAGTTTCATTTAGAGCTTTAATGTGACACAGAGGTAATTAAACATGCCGGCGAGTGATTTCGCTCGTTTGGAGTCTGACGGTTAAACAGCATGTTTGATGAACGGCTTGTGTTTGAGTTACTTAGGGTTTTAGTTAGTGGAACTAGTACCTGACCACTCATCAGTGTGCTAACTAGTAGCTGGTCAATCTCATAGAGAACTTTCCAGATCAGATTGATAGATTTCAATTGATTTCACTGCAAAATCTGACCTGGAATTCACAGAGAATGTCAGCAGAGCTGCATTTTTATGCTTAATTTAATGCAATGTTTTTTCTTTTGATTTTGAGATGAATCAATCTGAATGTTTTTCCGTAAGATTGACCCA
Organism: Sinocyclocheilus anshuiensis; assembly: GCF_001515605.1. NCBI lineage: Eukaryota > Metazoa > Chordata > Actinopteri > Cypriniformes > Cyprinidae > Sinocyclocheilus > Sinocyclocheilus anshuiensis. The sequence goes on along the minus strand of NW_015549661.1, from coordinate 182,324 downwards.
TGAGTCACTGGAAACCTCATTAATTTACCCTGTTAGTATTAGTCTCTTCTATGTGTATCACCATCATTCCCAGGATGCACTTGTGCTTAATGGCCCCAGTGTAAATTGCAATTCTCAGCTATTTACAGTTAAACAGGCTGAAAATGCGATATGAGCGTTGAAATGTCAGCGCTGCGGTGCTTGGCTTGAGCTTCAGATGCTCACGAACGAGATCCGTGCTCACAAGTTTGCTTTAAGTGAGAACTGTTTGAAATGGAGTTTGTTTGCCTGGAAATCTTCCTCAATTACCGTCTGCGTGTGTGAGGACTAAATTATAGCCTGTGTTGCCAGGCTGCAAATAGAAAGGCAATAATTATCCCAAGCATCCCCATGTAAAGCATGTGAAATCAGGGATTCAAATGAGGTGAGACTTCCTGGAAGAAAGAGAAATGAGAGAGAGACAGACTCACAGTGGCTGCTTTTGTTGCATGTGTTTGTGGGAATGTGCTTGCATTGATCGTGTTTGCTCTGATTGATCATGTTTTGGATGTTTTCAGTGTGACTCTGAAGAACAGAACAAGTGGTGCCGTGACCCGGACACATCCAAAGCATGACTGCACCAATGATCAATCAGATTCATCAAATAATAATGTTCTGTTTCTTTAACCTTCAGAATGAACATTATACTGAAGAACCTTATTGTTTCGCACATTGTTACTGTTTCCTCTTTAAGGATGAATCTCACACTTGGATTTCAACCCAAAACCAAAACAGAAAAAATTAAGATGTCATAGGATGCTTAAATAAGTTCAAGCTTATAGAACCATTAGTATTATTGTAACATTTATTGTCATGATAATTAAGCACATTTCCACTCCCAAATTAATGCAAGTCATTTGTTAAAAGCAGTAGCTGTACTGTTATGTATAAATACTGTACAATTTAAATTCAAGTCACATTTATTTCTGTAGTGCTTTATTATCCAGTACAGATAATTTCAGAGCAGCTTCACCATCATAAACAGAAAATAACAGAATCAGTGATGCAGACTTCATCAAATATGAGACAAACTCATATTCTGCTGCACAGCAGCTCTAAAGAAGTCATTATTCAGATCAGTGTTGATTCAGTTCAGTATATTTTTTGCACCTTTCAAGATTATAGTCACTACGAAAAATGTTTAGTTGTCATTAAAATACTGCTACAAATTTTTTTTAAAAGGCTTTTTCTTTATGCATGTTTCTGATTTTTGTGTGAAATGTGTTTGTGAGATTCATTCCTCGCGGCTCGATCTAAAGCATGCGACACACTGAACGTTTACAGATGCTCTTATCTGGCCCTGTGTTTTCTTCATTTTTGTTTGTTTGTTTGTTTGTTCTCTCCTAACACCGCTTGTCTGTCACTCTTGTGAAGTTGGCCGACTCCAGCGACGAGGTAAAATCTAGCATCTGACACCATGATGATGTACTTCAGTGCGGATCAGTGTGTAGAATCATCTCTGTTATCTGTTATCTGAGCGCTAATCGCTGTTTTCTGATCTGCACTCTGGTGTTTGGTTGATTGGTGTGGCAGGGCTTCCTGATGGACCTGGAGGTTGGTTCTGTAGAGATAGACAGTGATGTTCTGCTGTAGTTAGTCTCATGTTTGTGTTCTGGGTTCAGAACCAGATCCGTTTGTGAGAGTAATTTCTGTAGTCTGTACCAATACCTGTCAAATTTCATGGTTCTCGCTATCAATTTCAGCACCAAAGAAAAAACTATTGTAACTGTTTTTATTTAACTATTTATAAAATAAAATGTGTTCATTATTAAAGCTATTAATAATTCTAAAAAATGTAAAACATTACTATGTATCCTTCAATTAAGTAAATATTGCATTAAAATTATCAAATGAAAAATTTGTAATAAAGTAACAAACACATCACTGGTAACAGAATAAGTGTCGGATCTGTTGCACTTAAACATGGAGCGGTGTTGACATATCAGGCTGTTTTTGTCTGTTGTGATTATCACAGTGTCAAATATCGCTATTTCAGATTCAGTTTTCATTTGGTCGTCGCTTCCGAAACTTTGCAGTCTGTGCTTAAGTAGCTTGAAAAATAAAACTTTTATTCAATTTATCAGAAAGTGAGCAAAGACGCTCCTATATGAGTTCAGTTCAGATGCAGCTCAAGCTCAAAACTCCCGTTATAGTCATTCAATCTGTCTATACAGCACAATTAATCCATTATTTACATCATGTTTATACGATTTGCGAGCGCGCAGAGCTCACGCTGAACAAACTCTAGCGCATCGAGCGGATTCTGACTCGAACGCCTCTGATTGGCCGTTGCTTTCACGTGCTCATCAAGCACATCTGTGATTGGCTGCAATGCTGCAAAAACACGTTGTAGATAGAAACCTTCAGACACAAATACAGGAGCGTTTGAAAGCAGCCGCCGATCAACTGTGCCGGATCGGCCCGGTATCACCGGTACTGAAAGTCTAGGATCGTCACGTTTTTAAAATGTAAGTGTGGATTTGGTACTGAAGTAGTGCTACTTCTGCCAACACGACCTCATTGTGTGAGTGCACACAAGCAAATCTAAATATAATAAATATTTACCCTATATACTATTAAATGTAATGTAGAAACTTAAATTTTCTGTAAAGCTGCTTGGCAACGATTTGCATGGTGAAAAGCGCTATACAAATAAACTTGAATTGAATTGAAAACCCTCAGAAGCGAGCGTTTCTGTGCTCATGAAGGGGTTTTGGTCGTCACAGACGCTGCAGGTTGATCTGAATCCAGAACATGTTTTATATCTCAGTTCCGGCATCTGCTAATTTGCAATCAGCTTCGCAATTAGTGGAATTTGTTCCTGCACAGAAAAAAATAGATTGTGTCAATTTGCAGTCTCTACACACTCATTTGAGCGTTTGTCGAATACGTTTATGTAACGTTGTCAGCTCAGCTGATATGAAGTCAGAGCGTGACTGATGTGTGTTGTGTGCCGATGTGTTCAGGCCGCTCTGCTGGCGCCGCTGGAGGACGAGGCGGGTCGTTCTGGAGGGACGGATGACAGGAAAACGGTTCCGGATTTTCCGCCCCCTGCTGGACGGGAGGTTCTGCTGCGCACCTGTGTGCCACGGCCCGCGCCGTACTCCAAAGCCCTGCCGCAGCGGCTCTTCTGCGTGCTCCTGCGGGACGAGTTCAGGCTCGCCGGCGCCTTTTCCTCCGACACCTCCTTCTTCTGAGCGGATCGACCAGCGCAGGTTTCAGGAAATAACGCCAATGAGTGTCCTGCTGCACGCGTGTTCTTATAGAGTCAAAACGCTTCACATGTAATCACGGGAAATGGTTTCTGGATCAGCGCTCTGAGGGTCTCATCAGCTCTAAAATGGTTTTATATCTGTTGGGTTTCACACATGCTAATAATATCAGTTCCCCTACTGTGTGCTTGATGAGACACACACACACTCACGCTCACACACACACTCACACGCACACACACACTCTCTCTCACACACACACACACACACACACTTACTCACAAACACACATACTCACACACACACACACACACACGCACTCACACACACACACACACACACATACACGCACTCACACTCACATACACACACGCACTCACACACACACACTCGCTCACACACACACACACAAACACACGCTCACACACACAAACACACACGCTCACACTCGCTCACACACACAAACACACACGCTCACACTCACACGCTCACACACTCCCTCACACACACACTCACACGCACACACATACACACACACACACACGCACTCACGCACACGCTCACGCTCACACACACACTCACACGCTCACACACTCCCTCACACACACACTCACGTTACGCATCGACTAGCAGCAGAGAGTAAAGTCCGGATCGATGTCAGGCGACATTCAGCTTCATGATATCGGTTTGTGTTCCCATCAGAGGTGAAATCGCTCTGATTGTGCTTCTGCTCGCGCGTCAGTGGTTTTCTGCTAATGGCATTAATGTAGACGTCTGTCTGATGATTTATTGTCAGTCTGTGTAGAATGAAGTGCTATTAATAATCAACTTGTGTCGATCTCATGCGTCTGACCAGGATCTAAATGTCAAGCCAATGTAAGAATTTCCAATTCAGACTTGATGAAAATAAAATGTCTGAACATAATTAGGCTCTCTAGCCAAACTTGTTGTCGTTTCATGATCATTGCCTCATTAGCGCTTTGTGCTGCTCGCGGTGCTTTAATTGCATTCAGGGCTGTAAACGACACTGACGTTAGAGCGTTAATACCATGGGTTAATACAGTTTGAGAAACTTCTGCTTCAGATCAGATTCAGCTGATGAAGATAATGATGTCTTACGACCCTCAGAACTTTACATTTATATTTATGCATTGGGCAGATGCTTTCATCCAAAGCAACTTGCATCACATTCAATTTGTCCAGCTCTTTTTTTATTATAAGTACAAAACAGCTTGTTATGCTTTCTGTAGCTCAAACTGAAGATCGTGGTGTTAGCAACCCCGAGGTCATGGGTTCCAATCCCAAGGAAAAAAGCCATAACTGAACAAATGTTTTTGGATAAAAGCATATGACAAATGTAAATGTTGCATTATTGCAAAATGGTATTTCTTATCTTGTTAGTATATCGTATTGTCATAATTATAAACACTAGTATAGAGTTTGCAGCACTTTATTTATACACTTTACCTACTTTATTTATTTATAAAATAACTTTCTTCTGTTTCAAAATAAGGTGCACTCAGATTTATGTATTTGAAATGCATATAAACTCCATTTGAATTCCACGGTTTTAATATAAACGGGCTAATAAATGCATTATTTATCAGTCAATCAAGATTTCTGTTGTAGTACTAATAAACAAATAAATAATGAGTAATGAATGTGTTTTAAATCATCAATAACCAGGTTATATATTCATATATTTATCATCAATAAAACCACTCCATCTCATGCATTTTAACAAATTAAATATTGCTTGTTCCACAGCTAGTCATATTTTAACCATGTTCATGCTTTAAGTAAAATAAATTAATGCTGATTATGCACTGAAAATATGATTTAAGTGAAATCAAACACGCTGTGTTTTTGTTACGTGAATTAAACTGAAATAAAATAAGTATGTTTTTGTTATTTCAGCTAGTTGCCAAGGCAACATTTCATAGTTTAACAGTAGCTCAGTGATCCTAAAATTACGCTGAAGATCTGACCTGTCTCATTTATGGATGACTGACAAATATGGATCATATTATTAGTTCATGGTAAAACTGCATGTTCCATATGCATGAAAATGTTATATGCAATTCAAATAAAGCTGTTACTTAGGCCTAAATATTATTCTGAGTGTGTACACATTTCTGTCTCAGTTCGTGCATGCTGTGGGATTCGAACCCATGACCTTGTCGTTGTTTGAGCAGCTGGAAAACGTTCTCTCCAGCACTTTCTCAGCGCGATCGCTGCTTTTCTCTGCGGCTGCGAGCGAGAGACAGCTTGAGGCTGTGTGTTCGGTGCCGTGGGAGAGCGTTCGCAGCTTGATCGCTGTCTGCTCGCGTAGCGTTTCCATAAACAGAGATGCGGCTGTGAAGCTCCTGTTGCCATGGCGACGCTCAGCACGTCCTCTCTCTCTCTCTCTCTCTCTCCCTCTCTCTCTCTCTCGCTCTCTGGATTGCTGATTGTCAGTGGGGGTCTCTAGACAGCTCAGGTGTTTAGCGTGAGATGCTTTGGACGATGAAACGTGAAGAAGTTGTTCCTTCATATTATTTATAAATTCATCCTTCTTTCGAAGTTCTGATTTTCAACACTCTCTCTCTCTCTCTCTGCGTACGCACACCCCCGCGCTCTCTTCCAGACAACGGACAGATTTTAATGGATAGAATTTGTTTAATCCAAAATAATAATAAAGAAAATGAAACAATTTTAATATATTTAGCATAATTTAACACAATTACAGTTTGTTTAACACAAGTGCAGAACTCTTTCTTTAGAATTCTTTAAATGTAATTATTAGTAATAATGAATTTTATCATTTTAATTTCATTTCATAGTTCTTTAATCATATCGAATTAACTTTAAAAGTTTCAAACTGAAGTCTGGGTCTATGACAAGTAAAAATCAATAACATGATCAGCAAGAAATGATAACAAAGGATGTTCGTTTTAATTGATCTTTAAATACCTTTTTTTTTTATTTTTTTTTATTTTTTATAAAAATCAAACCCTGGGACTTAAAAATACCACAGTTAAAAAGACACTGTTTTACTGTACTGATGGTACTCCGTACTCAGCAAAGGTTATAAAATAATTTTAATAATCTGTGTGTGAACACTCTCTCTCTCTCTCTCTCTCTCTCTCTCTCTCTCTCTCTGCGTACGCACACCCCCGCGCTCTCTTCCAGACAATGGACAGATTTTCACACACATGTCTGTGGAGGATGCAGGCCTTGTTATTTTGAATTCCCTTTTCGAGGGCCAAACCTTGCCCAAAATCAAACGCGCGGAGGTTCAGAACTTCAGCTTTTGCTCCAGTTTGAAAGCTTCCCTCCCTCCTCTCGCCAACAAGCCTGAGACAATAACTTTAGAGCAGAGAGAAAAATATTTGCAAACCCATTTTTCACAAAGTTTCTGCTCTACTTTCCTGAAGCTGTACTGGCTCGCGGTCATTAATCACGCCTGAGAGATCTCCAGACGCACGTGTTACTACAGACCAGACGCGAGTCCGTGTCGGAGACCGTTCTTTTCTGTCTAAGCTGAATAAACTCTCTGACGTTTTGTTAACTCGCCTGATTTGATGTTCCTGTTCTAAAATGTCCAGCCTTTTAAATATTGCTTGTAAATCTGTATTATAAACAAATATTGGAGTCAATCTGTTTGCATGTGTTTTCTTTCAGTTAGCACAGGTTTTGTGTTTCTTCTTGAAACGGATTGATCTGAGTTTATGCATCTCAAGCATTTTAGCGGATAATTTGGACAATATTCACTCAAAAACCGAGATAGCACGTCTTCAAGAGGTCTGTTAAAGATCTCTTCATCTGGAAAGCATCTGCTGTGTTCAAACATCTGACAGACGTCTTTAAGATGTCAGTTTTACATGCATTCTAAATCATAAACATCTTAAAGACATCTTCTAAACGTCTATTTGACATCTGATAGGAAGCGTCCAATAGACGTATTGCAGATGAGCAAACACTCTAAAAATACGTCTTGCAGACGTCAGATAGACGTCAGGGCATAAACTCAGAAGAGGCCTACAATCAATCAGCTACAAAAAGAAACAAAACCTGTGCTAACTCACAAGTTGACAAAAAGATTAAATCCAGTATTTGATAATAATACAGCATACCCAGAGAGATTTATAAGCTATTTTAAAAAGGCTGGTCATTTTTGATTGGGAACACCACAAGTGCAGTAAAGTGGGAAAAAAGCCTTAAATAAAAGTACAAATGCGATCACATTTTTTGTGCAAATGTCAAAGACAGTGGACCTCCCCACCCCTCCACCGCCGAAGGTTTCACTTTTAATTAGTAAAAAAAACTTCAATAGTTATTTTAAATAGTATAAAAACATTTTTCTTTTCATAATTCAAAATGTATGCACACAGTGCAACTACAAAAATAGTGAAAGTAATACATTTGTTTAGAGCATTTTTTAAATAAATAAGCACAAGTCGAGCTGCGATACCAGAACGCCGCTAAACCAGCTGCCTTGACCTGAAACGGATCCATTCAGAATCAGTAAACCACTGACCCTCACATACTCTAAAACATGATTCTTCAGTCAGCATCCATTATAAAACACTCGCAGGACATGAATTTTCACCAATATATTGAAACGTGTTCATGCAAATCGTATTGATGCAAAAGTGATCAGTTTGCACAAGGTTTGTTTCATTAATAACATGCTCCTGCAATGCACGACTCCTGTATGTCACCCTAATCGTCTTTACCTTGATTACTATCGCCATCCATCAAAACTTTACTAGCGCGGCACTGGTTTGCGTTACTGTTCTTTCCGTATCATTCCTGCAGCGGCCACAGCGCGATGAGAAATGGCTTGAGCTGCTCCGAAACAATCACAGGATACCTGCTGCTTTCTGTTTTTTAATGTACTATTTCCGCTATTGAAAATATTACCCAGCATTTGATTAACTTTTTTACCACTCTGTGCACCTTTTTACCACTCTCCAAAGCAATAACATTAACTAGAATTTACAGTAAAAAAGAAAATCCTCTCTGGTTCACCGTCTATAATTTTCTAAATAATACTGTTTTTGTGTCACGGAATGTAGTTTTAAGAGTTTTTTTAGATGAGAATGTAGTTATTTAGACTTCTAATATGCAGTTTGATAATAAAGATAAGGTCTATTTGTAAATCTGCTTGGATGTTTTGGGAGATGTGAGCTCCAGCGCGTCAGCGGCCGTTCAGCGCTCATGAACCCACAGAGAGAGCAGCCTCACCTCGGCCAGATCTGCTGGAGTCACCGCTGGCTCTGATCGCTCTGTAGTGGTTAAACATCTATATAATTAGTTTCGGGTAAATCTCACAGGCAGTCTTTGGTCTCATCAATCTATTATATGTTCCAGAGCAAATAGTTTTGGCTGAGGGCAAAGTTTCTTAACTTTTTATATTTTTAATAATTTAAAGCATTTGTACTTTTAACTGAATTGCTTGGCTGAACAGCGCTGTATTTTTCTCCAGGCCGCTCCCGCGAGATTTGCGTTGGGTCCCGCAGATGCCGATCCCAATGCAGCCCTCTACAATCAGCTTTCAGTGAAGCAACTCACCGTTCCTTCGTTACTAGTGCTAGTGATGTTTTGTAACTAGTAACGGATCTTGAGCTCAGCTCTTAAACTGTCAAACTGAGATTTGAGTCTGTGGCGGAAGGAAGTAGTTCTGCACACAAAATGTTTTTAAAGACACTCAGTGATTGTTTCTTATTTAATTACACGCTTGTGCTGTCGAACTCTTGTATAAACGCAATATGTACCCGTGTGAAATCGTTCTATATCAGCCGAATCACAGACGTGCTGAAATAAAGCCATATCACAATTGTACTGACAGCACACGTACATCACGGAGACGTCTATCTGACGTCTGCAAGACGTATTTTTTAGAGTGTTTGCTCATCTGCAATACGTCTATAGGATGTTTCCTATCAGATGTCAAATAGACGTTTAGAAGATGTCTTTAAGATGTTTATGATTTAGAATGCATGTAAAACTGATGTCTATCAGATGTTTGTACACAGCAGATGCTTTCCAGATGAAGAGATCTTTAACAGACCTCTAGCAGACGTACCTGTGCTATCTGGGAAGGAGATATATATTGAGTTTTGTTCTCTGTAGAGGACGTTATATTTTAGCGATTTCTCTGAGACCTCACATGTCCCAGTTTTGGTCTGGATGTCCCGTTCAGAGCACACTCAGGGCTTTTCAGACACTGAATGTTTGGACATTAATTTAGTGATCAAATTCAACACCCTTATGGAAATATAATAATATTTTGTAACGATCATTTAAATCTGTTTGTCATAAATGAACATCTCAGAAAAATGTTACGGGGTTTCAAACCAAAATATGACTTTCTGTTATGAAACGGCATTGATTTCATACATGTGCACTGTAGAGGACAGCAGGACTAAAAGTGTTTATTATGCATTTTGGGAGACACTACAAATTAATAGGAAAATAAATTATACAACAATATTCTTATAAAATATTAGATATTATTATGAAAATCTTGCCAATAATTACTCCCATTATTACACTTCTTTTTTCATTACATGTTAAAAACACTGATATGCAAATTAGATACAGTGTATAGATTACATTGTGTTTCATGGGAAAACCTGTTTATGGCCATTTTACGCACATGTTGCATAAATCAAAATGGTATATCAAATCATTTATAACAGTTGACAATCATTTTTATACAAAGTTTGGTGTAAAAAAAATTGGAAAAAACTTTTTTTCTTATGCTTTGAACAATGTAATGACATGAAAAAATATTAAATTCAACGTATTCAACAGGAGAATATATATATATATATAGCACTATTTAGTACTTCATCGTCTTCGTCCCGTGACACATGCAGCACTGAATGCATCTCTGTGAGGAAACAGCTGAGACTCTGAACACGTGTGCGACCTGCAGCTAAACGGTGAAACACGCGTGACGGTGTCATGAGACCCGAGAGAAGCTGTCGGTGTGCTATAACAGTGTGAAGTGTTAAAAATGCAGGTAGCACATCTTATGGAAATAATAACTCATCAGAATGTGCTAACAGCATATGACGCTCATGCCGTGTGATATGATGTCAGGCTATAGATCCAAACACTAAAACCAGGCAAATATAGCGCTGGAAGCACATCCTGATGGGTGCCATGTGTTTCACTTTTTGTTTGAATAGACTTCACCTTGACTTATTTAGCTTTCTAGTTTTGTGTTGGGCTTTTACTGTCTGTACAGCAAAGTTCTTGATATACTTTTTTCAGAAAATCAATTAAATGGGAAACAAGACTCCAGTGGCAGATATTTCTTCTTGTTTTAATCATAAACTCACTTCATTTTGATATTTTTTTCAGAAAACAAGACTTCATATCTTCAGTCATTTTGCTTTTCAAGCTGAAGTGTCTTGATTTAGGGATGTTTAGATGTTTGTGCTGGAAAACAAGACAGAACTGATCTAGCGCTAAGATGATCAGCGCTGTGTTTCTGCAGTAACTCGTACTGAAATTAACAGGCGGCACATAATCATGAGAACATGTCTGGTTTGTGCAGCGAGTGTCAGGTCAGCGCTGGCCACAAAACTATGGATTCAGTGTGTGGGAAGTGCTATATGAGATTATCTAAATCTAGTTTTGTGCCTCAAATACCGACTCCCACATGCAATAGCTTGCATAAGCTTCTGTGTCGAGATCTCTTTAAAGTGAAGACCGCAAAGTCTTCTTCAACCGTCAGCTGCGCTTAAACCCCAGACTCGATGTTTAACACTGATGAGCCATTGTTCAACAAACACTCATTTTAAGATGGCAGAGTATCGTGAGGCCCGTACCGGTGGCTCTTAAAGGATTGGCACTGGTCTGTTTCTGTGCAGATTAGTGTCAGGATTAAATGATGGCTGAATAGCAGCAGATAGGACTGTGTAGGTGGTTCGTGCTTCAACACCTCAAGCCAATCGCAGCTTGTATTCCCATTATACCTCAGAGAGGACTAAATGCATTACACAGCCCATCCGTCCCGTGACAGCCGGTGTGTTGTGCGCAGGTTCACTGATGTACTGCTGTCCTGAAGATGATTCTCCGCTGTTCCCGGAGCAGATTTAAGAGCGAGCGTGGGCCGACGAGAGCTAATGGACCCTCCATGGCAACCATGAAACCTCTATTCAGTGCAATATTCGTATTTTTAGGGCTGTGAGGTTCATTTTACATGAAGTCAAGTAACATGAATGTGTTGTCCTCACTTGACCCAGTGTTCTCCAGCGATATAAAGCTTCTTTATTGGCATCGACGGCTCCATGAAGAACCTTCAACATCCACTGAACAACTAAAGGTGCTTCATAGTGGAAACATGGTTAAAAGTTGTGCTAAAAATCCTTTCCTTAATTTAGTGTTCCCGCTCAGAAATGACCAGTCTTTTAAAAATCACTCTCATTATGCTATATTATCACCAAATCTTGGATTTTGATCTTTTTATCAGCTTGTTTTCTTTCAGTTAGCACAGGTTTTGTTTCTTTTTGGAGCTGGTTGATATAGGCCTCATAGTTTACAAGTGAAAAAACATCATTTTCTGGGTAATTTTGGCAATGTTGGCTCAAAATCTGAGCTCAGATCTGTGCTAATTGAAAGAAAACAAGCTGACAAAAAGACTGAATACAAGATTTGGTAATAATACAGTAAAAAA
>NW_015549661.1:132330-170410 GCF_001515605.1 Sinocyclocheilus anshuiensis | reverse complement strand
CAGGAATGTGACAAGGTAATGGGGGGGGTTATATCCTGTGTGAGCAAAGTTAGTAAGTGTGCAATAACATTAACTAGCATTTAAAGTAAAAAGAAAATCCTTTCTGGTTCAAAATGACAGGAATATAACATGAGATCATCATTAAAAGGTCCTTTGGGGAACCACAAATGGTATTTCTATGGCATCAGTGCAAAACTCTTGCAGCCTTTGTTTTGAAGTGTGAAGCATCCTGCAGGGTTTGTACTGGCCAGGTATCTTAAGTTTGACTGTTTCATGTGATCTTGAAGAAATCTAGTTTATGACGTCCCACATCTGCAGCAGGAAAACAAGCGCTGCGGCGTCTGGAGACGAGGGCGGCCTGGAGAGGTTTGTAAATGTTGGAGTCGTGACCCGGTGGGCCCGTTTGCTTCTTTAGACGTGGACGCAGCCACTGCTATCGATCCTCCTTTAGAAGCGAGAGCAAGTAATTAGTTGGGATTTTTCTGAGAAGCCACCAAAGAGTGTGAGGGCTTGCGAGTGGGAGTGATTTTTCGCCCCAAACATGCACATTGCTGGCTGTGGTCAGGCCTGAGTCTCCAGCGCACTGTCCCATCGTGCCCCGTACAGGAATGTGACAAGGTAATGGGGGGGGTTATATCCTGTGTGAGCAAAGTTAGTAAGTGTGCAATAACATTAACTAGCATTTAAAGTAAAAAGAAAATCCTTTCTGGTTCAAAATGACAGGAATATAACATGAGATCATCATTAAAAGGTCCTTTGGGGAACCACAAATGGTATTTCTATGGCATCAGTGCAAAACTCTTGCAGCCTTTGTTTTGAAGTGTGAAGCATCCTGCAGGGTTTGTACTGGCCAGGTATCTTAAGTTTGACTGTTTCATGTGATCTTGAAGAAATCTAGTTTATGACGTCCCACATCTGCAGCAGGAAAACAAGCGCTGCGGCGTCTGGAGACGAGGGCGGCCTGGAGAGGTTTGTAAATGTTGGAGTCGTGACCCGGTGGGCCCGTTTGCTTCTTTAGACGTGGACGCAGCCACTGCTATCGATCCTCCTTTAGAAGCGAGAGCAAGTAATTAGTTGGGATTTTTCTGAGAAGCCACCAAAGAGTGTGAGGGCTTGCGAGTGGGAGTGATTTTTCGCCCCAAACATGCACATTGCTGGCTGTGGTCAGGCCTGAGTCTCCAGCGCACTGTCCCATCGTGCCCCGTACCATAGCATTTATTTGGCCACTTTGCCAGCCATTGATTTCTAGAGGATGTCTGTAGGGAGCTCTGCAGCTAAATGGCACAGCGGCGGCGGCCGTCAGCGCTCGATAGGGGGATCACGGAGCTTCTACAGGATCCTCTAAACCGCTCGGAGACCCGAATCCCATTAAATCATGTCTTTCTCAGTGGCCTCCCCGTATCCCACCCCACACACACCGCATCCGTGCCTCCTACGCCGCTCCCCTCACTCCTCCACCCTTCATTAGCATCTTGGCATTGTTACCGGCTTCCCGGGGGAAACATCCCACGCAGCTCTGAATGGTTTATCTTCTCGCAGCACAAAGCGGCAGATCGCGGGAGAGAGCGGCTGTGTGTGTGCCCCCTCCCTCCTCTCGCCGGTGTTTGTCAGCGTGTGAGCGGCCTCTCGCTTTCTGAGATCCGGCTCATTTCAACACGCCGCTTTCTGTAGTTCACACGAGAGTCAGATCCAGCGCTCGTCACCTGCGAGTCGGCCCTCACGCGCGCTTCATTGTTCTGAGCCAGTTGTCTTATTAATTTCTCCTAACTGTTTTTGAGGGGGAAGAAGAACAGGCTGTTTTTCATGCACGTTAAGCCATGACATGTTTTCACATTAAATGCATTGAATTGAACGGAAGGTGAATTTACGCTGTTTCCCGTAATGTTATTGCACTGGACTAAAACTTACAGATTTTGCTTAGACTGGGTATAATGACTCGACTTAAAATGTTAGATTTATGTTTGATAATTTTTGTACTTTTTTGGGGATTTCCCCCCCCGACCTTGTCCCACTAGTGGTGTTTAAAAACCTGCTTATAATTCTCCATGTGCTTTATTATTAGCAAATCTTGGATTCAATCTTTTTATCAATGTTTCTCTCGGTTAGCACAGGTTTTGTATTTCTAACTGATTGATTGTAGGCCTCATTTATCTGAGCTTATGCACCTTAGATTTTGATTGCCAAAATTATCCACAAATATGGATGCAGATGACCAGATGTTTTCAATGCAGCCACCCAAATGTTATTTTACAGTCTGATCCATCTCTGTGGCTCTCCAGCCTCCTTCAAACTACACAAATTCCCAAAGTCACCGGTGTGTGATGGAGCAGCTCTACAGATTTCCCATGATGCACCAGTGAGAGTCTGTTGACCCGTTGTGCAGGAAAGAGTTCAAGTTCTCTTTCGCTGGATGCACGCGTTCATCTCGCCCTTCACAACATCCACTCGCCACTGGATTAAGTCTTCATCCTCTTTCAGGAGCGTTTAATTTTCATATGTTCACTCCGGCGGCTTGGAAAAGCAAACAGTCTGAGGCCCATGTGTGATTTCTCTGTCTTTCTTCCCTCCCTCCTCCCTGTCAGTTATAGTTAGCTGCTTATTGGGCTCTACAGCTGAAGATGAGAACGCTTCTGCAAACAGCTGAATATCGAAGAGCGTTTCACGCTTGTTATTGTAGTGTAACTGTCTGCAGATACGTGTCGAGAGCATATTGAGAGGGTCATTACCCGTGAGTCCGTGCCGCGCCGCCGTCTGCAGAGATCAGTCGTATCTCAGCTCTGATATCCAGCATTATGATGCTGTCTGACCTCCGTGATCTCTTCCAAACTTCCAGACTACTTCAGATATAGAACATGAACATCAGAGCCACGGCTTTTATTTGAGAAAAGCACATCAAGCTTTCGATATGGCTCCAGCTTTTATTTCTTTAAGGCCCGATTCAAAGTACATTCATAATAAGTGAACTAATAAGTGCAAATGTATGATAAAATAATTTTGAAATTACAAAAACACAAATTTTTTACAAAAAAAAATATTACAATTATATTTTATATAAATGTACAGTATGTATTTTGTATTATTTTGAGTATACATATATATAGTAAATTGGAGATCGGTGCAAAAGCAAGTCGAATAAAGACAGCAAGGCTTATAATTTTTTCTATTTCAGTATATATTTAATATTTTGAATGTTTTATATTAATATTTATATATTGTGAGGTGGAGATGGAGCAACAGCAAACACATGAAAGCCGGTCTGATGGTTGCTCATGAAAGCAGGAGGTTCGCTCTTCAAAGAGCGCGAGGAAGATGAAGAGCCACATGGAAGGATGAAGGTCCGTCCTGAAAGACCTCCGCTTACGCTGTGAATGACGGCCACAGAAGAGCCGAGGTGTAAAGTGACGGGTTGAAGAGAGATGTCCAGATGACGGCAGCTGCTCTTTGGGAATCTCACCAGGTAAGAGCTGCATGTATTTATAGACGTCTTTGGCATGTTTAATGCTGGGCTCTACTGTGTTTTCCAGGCAGATGGGCACCACATGAAGGCCTGCTCACAACAAGAAGATTTAGTAAGGTAATTACCACGGTGTGTCTAAATACATCAAATAATATGATCTATAGGAGTTTATTAGTTTAAGGCAAAATGCCCTTGAATACCCTACCCTAGGTTATATTCAAATATGCAAATGAGGCATCATGTAATTAAATATGCACTAATTGGCAAACATTTCCAGAACATTAATCTGAACATCAAATGAATCCAGATTCATAACTCTTGTTTGATTTTGGATTTCTCTTTTTCTCACTCCATAAATCAGAAAATACTGTCAACAGACGGAAAACAAACACATCTTCACCATGTTTTCAGGAGTAAATTGTTGTATAAATCAATGCGAATGAGATATGAACAAACCCTCAGGATATAAAGAAGAATAAAACTCTAAAGTTTGGTGTTTGTAAGAGAAAAAACTCTTTAAAGATTCAAATCTACAGAGCAATAAAAGAAACACTTCAATGTGTATTTTGGACGTTTTCTTTCCACTAGTCTGAAAAAACACTTTAAGAAAAGCCAAAGAGCGCAAAATCTGAAAATTGACCAGTGCATGTAAAACTATGTGTTTTTTCCTGTAGTCTCTCGCCTTAATTCAGTCCAAACTTCTTCAATCCTTTGGATTCAAGTCACATTTATTTCTATAGTGCTTTATACAATACTGATTGCTTCAAAGCAGCAACAGGAAAATAACAGTGTTCTACAGAAGACAATAGTGTCATTATTCATGTCATGACACGTAATGTCTTTTATATGTTTCTAGTCACTCTGTGTTTTCCACATGAATGTTGCTCACGATTGTTCACGTTGACGTGCGTGTTTTCTATTTCCGTCCCATCGCTGCTTTCCTGCTCCTCCTTCACCCATTACCAACCGCTTTGATGGCCCAAAGTTCTGCTGCGCATCGAGCCTCCTCCACAGATTTCACTACTCCATCCACCCACCATCCATCCGTTTTTGACTCGGCCCAGGAGGATTATGCCATTCTTCACAGGACGAGATCTCAGCGAGTGGGCAGGAGAGTCAGCAGCGGGCCCCTAATGACACAGCGACACCCACGCACCTCCAAAACCAATTTTACCCTCGCTAAAAGAACAGCCCGCGCACGTTCCCATGCATACAAATGTCCGATCGATGGCAGTCAGCGACTCTCGGCCCGCAGAGATTTAGTGAGCGCCAGATCGATGCGAATGACAGGTGTTAGAACCACCGACCCCTCCAACAACAATCCCTGGAAATCTTGGTTTCCACTCGGCTCTCGTAATCTCATTAGGGACGTGAATGGCTCCCTTTTGAAAGGCGGCGATGCCGGAGAAGAGGAGGGCGGCATGGAGAAGGACTATTGGATTAGAGTAATCCGGGACGAGAGCTTCATTGGAGGGCAGCGTTCCATCTCTTGTGCTGGAGATGCAGATAAGGCCGTCGTCTATTGAGGGCTCGTCAGCGCTCACACTCAGAAGGTGTCTTGCAGAGTAAGCTGACCTGCTTTTGAACAGTCGTGCGTTTGTGAAAGAGGCAGCCATCAGATATATCAAATAACATGATCACAAACGATTCAAAAGCTGGAAGGTGCATCTTTGTACCTTATTTACCTCGAAACGGACATATTAGTACCTTTTGGATGGGTTTGGCCCCAGTTTTTGGTTTACATGAAGTGCAGTCGATAGAAAGTTAACTTGACACATTAACAGCTACAATATACTGCTAGTGAAATCAAAAAATGTACTTGTGAGACGTCATTTCAATCAAAAACCAAGTTCATTTTTGAGTTTTTTCAGCATGCCAACTTTTCAAGTCCGCTCTGGCTGGTAAACACCCCCGAACTACCATTGGTCCGTGCCGATGATGTAATAAGTGGGTGTGGCTCTGGAGCTCCGCCTTCTTGACGTGGAAATCTTCTCCGGTTCTTTTCACCTGTTAAGTTCTTTATGGAAGCATGTTTCTGCCATGGAATAAAAAAAATAAAAAAGTGGCAGAAACAAACAGAATTGTGAGACATAAACTCAGAATTGCTGGATATAAACTTGCATTTTTGTTTTTTTTCTTGTGGTGGAAACAAGATTCCGTAGTCCGTCGAGGTCAGACACAAGTAAAACATGAACTTTTTTGAAGCTTTGAATCAACTGAATCATTTGCTTTGCTAAAAGATTCACTTTTTCAACGCTCTCGAAAGAGCTTGTTGTGTTTGTTTGATTGAGATCTTGGTTAATTAGGCCAATACCAGACTATTAACTACAACTCTTCCTTTTAATTATACAATTGTGACATGAAAAATGTAAATTTATGAAATTCATCCGAGATCAGATAAACACCATATAGAAACTCTCATGGTTTCCATGCCTCGATGCAAATTCTTGAAATTTCGAAACATTTAAAAAGTTACTTAATGAAGCCTCGTTTACTGAAATCACGTGACTCTGAATCACTGGTTTGAAACAAATGCTCGGAAGCATCATGAAGAGGCGTTTCTAAAAGACGCATCTCAAGCGGTCAGAAGTACAAACACGATCACAACGGAGAGCTGCTTACGGTAGACACTGAAGGTGTAATTCTGACTGACACTGTTTATCATGTTTAATAAGGATATATATAATGATTTTAATAAATAAATGTGACCGCAGACGTGCAAATGGCTACGATGCTTTCTTAGCTGCTGCTTTCTCATGTTGTTGAGAGGAAAGCGCATAGCACATATTGACACGTTCATCAGGATGCTTGCTAACAGTAAACCGCTCATTTCCAACTTCTTTTTACCTCTAAGCGACGAGCAATAAGAAGTTTGCCGTGAGCGCATCGGGTCTTCAGTATCTGGTGGTAATTGTGCCGCAGATCGTCTCGGAAAGTTTCACACCGAGTTGAGCAGCTCGTCTGTGCTGGAGATGTGCGGCGCTGAGGACAGCGTGAATAGACAAAAAGGCAGGTGCTGTGACAGCGATTTCTCTGGCAGAGGGTTTTTTGGGATGGAGGGACGGACCTGTCAGCATCTCGGCTTCATAAGAGCCGGCGGGCGCATGAGAGACGCGTGGCATCAGCAGAACCGGAGCGCTGTGCTATTCATTAACGCACATCACGGCTTTGTGTCGTCCTATATGTCCGTCTCCTGGTCATTAAGTCAACCCTCAATGTCAGAAATGTCCAATAGCTGTGGTTGGGTTTGCAACACGAGCTCCAGGTCTGAACCACTGGAACATAATGAAAGTTTTCCGCTGTGTGTTTGCTGGAGAGCCACATATGCATCAAATATGCATTATTTTGCTTCGTTACCGGTGTGTCCGACAGACTGACGATTAGCTGACTCCCACTGAGCATTGATTCTAAGCGTGACACAGCATCTTATGTGATGTATTAGAAAATGGAGCAGAATTTGAACAATTACCTGCATGTAGTTGATATTCAGCAAAATAGTTTGAGCAAAAGTTAGAACTAGAACAAACCCGAACATTGAAGTACAGCTCCAGACACGTGTGCTGCTGCTTTTGCACATGCTAATCTTCAGATCTTGTGCTCTTTTGTCATTGTGTTTGATTGATCTACACTGCCTGCCCAAAACAATAAATTGCACACAATTAATATTCAGCAATAGCACTGATTAAACTGCACTGACACTATCAGATGAGAACAGAACTGAACTGATCTGAAGAATGACTCTGTTGTCATTCTTCTTTTTGATACATTTTTCAGAAAACAAGACTTGGTGTCTGATGTTATCTTGCCTTTAAAGTAAATGTATCTTGATTTAATAATGTTTAGATACTTGTACTTGAAAACGACAAAAAATCCAATCGAATCATTGTTGCCAGAAACATATTAATCACAATCCAATGCTAGCAGTGCGGCACGTCTCAGAGCTTGCCATCATGCCTACTGTAATTAAAGGACTTCCTTGCTTTAGTATCTCAACAAACGGTTCTGTACTCCAGAGTGAATTTGTGGGTGTTATTTGGGCGTTTGTGCCATACGTCTGTCATTGGTTTGTGTCTGTGTTCCCATCATGCTCTTGTCCTGTGCTGGTGGGTTGGTTAACATACGCTCTCTTTCTCTTCTGGAGAGTCAGACGTGATTTAGAAGCAGTTTTTCAAAGCACTGACATCAAATGAGGCCTGGAGCGCTTAAACACATTTCAATAATTCATCAGAACATCTCGCATCCCTGCCAACACCATCAGACCCAGTCTGAGACGCTTATCTAGACCGTAAACCTGGAACCAGCGCTTGGCTTTTGGGTTTAAAGGATCAAATTTGTAAAAAAATTTAAAAATGCCATTCTTCTTACTGGTTCCTTTTTTTTGATGCAGTTTATTCCTGTGTTGAAAACAGTTGTGCTGCTTCATATTATTGTGGAAACTGTGATGCACTACTATTCAAAATTTTGTAAGTATTTTTTTTTAAATAAAAGAATACTTTTATTTATCAAGGACGCATTAAATTGATCAAAAGTGACAGTAAAGACATTTACAATGTTACAAAAGATTTCTATTTCAAATAAATGCTGTTCTTCTGAACTTTCTGTTCATCTGTGAATCCTGAAAAATAAAATGCATCACAGTTTCCACAAAAATATTGTGCAGCACGACTGTTTTCAACATTGATAATAATCCGAAATGTTTCTTGAGCAGCAAATCAGCATATTAGAATGATTTCTGAAGATCATGTGACGGGAATAAATGGCATCTTAAAATATGATCAAATAGAAAACATTTTAAATTGTAATAAATTAAATTAATTTCAATTAAATTACTGTGATCAAATTAATGCAGCCTTGATGAATTTCTTCACAAACATGTCAAATCTGAATTATTCCAAACCTTTGAGTGATAGTGAATCTAAAGAAACTAATTCTAAATCAATAGAAAACATTCATCTATAAGAGTGAGACCCTTGTTTTCTTTACATTTAATGTGCTTTTGCTTATCAGGTGAATGTACTGACGGTGACGCATCTTCACGTGACGTTTGAGTTTATGAGACTCTACAGCTAAATGTTTCACTGAATAAGGACTCAAATGAGTGTCTGTTCCTCACAGAAAACAGCTGAAGATCGACACAAGCGTGTGAAGACCTTCTCAAGACCCTGCAGAGAAACAGGCCGCGTCTACGTCTCAAATTCACTCCACTCTCTGGGTTTGATTGGGACCTCTTCAGGCCGCCGTCGCTGGCGTTTGCATCAGCAGCTTCTATATTAAGCAGCGTGTTGTGTATTAGTTTGTATGATGGAGCGTGTTGGTGCCCACGCTTCGATTGAGACACAGATGGCGCAGTATTTTAGTGGCTGCTGCGTTCGCTGTGTAGGTGTTGAGATTGTACTACATGTACAGAATAACCCCTCCACAGTCTTGGGTTATGTAAAGTTTAACTGCATCTTTGTGTCCAAAAGTTTCAGCAACCAACGAGAGCAGATCATCATGCAAACAATCCTGAGATGAGAGTATTAATGACGTTACTCTACAAATACATCAGATACATTCAGAAGACACCTGTTTTCTATGTGAATCTCTGTTAAACTGTAATGTATTTCTGTGATGCGCAGCTGTATTTTCAGCATCATTACTCCAGTCTTCAGTGTCACATGATCTTCAGAAATCATTCTAATATGCTGATTTGCTGCTCGAGAAACATTTCTGATTATTATCAATGTTGAACACAGTCGTGCTGATGAATATCTGTGTGGAAACTGTGATGCATCACATATTGATAAAAAGTGACAGTAAAGACATTTATAATGTTACAAAAGATTTCTATTTCAAATAAACGCTGTTCTTTTGAACTTTCTGTTCATCTGTGAATCCTGAAAAATAAAATGTATCACAGTTTCAACAAAAATATTACTGTTTTCAACATTGATAATAATCAGAAATGTTTCTTGAGCAGCAAAGCAGCATATTAGAATGATTTCTGAAGATCATGTGACAGGAATAAATTACTTCTTAAAAAATATTCAAATAGAAAACATTATAAATTGTAATAATATTTAAAAATATTACTGTTTTTACATGATTTTTGATCAAATAAATGCAGCCTTGGTGAGCAGAAGAGCCTAAAAACATTAAAAAATATTAACAATAAAAAATTATTCCATGCAGAAGAATATGATTGATCATCTGTGTGAATGCTCATATTTTCCGCTGTACTTCTCCTTTAAACGTGCTCTATATGTGGCTGTTGTCGTGGGTCAGATGAGTCCCAGTCGCTCGTATCAGAGCAGAAACAGATCTTCTGTGGCTCTTTGGGCCATTTTCTGTGTAATGACGCTTTGGCTGTTCTGTGTGTCTCTCAGGTGCTGGAGGAGCGTCGGGGGGGTCCAGAGACACAAAAGCTGAACCCCCCATCGCACGGCAGAAACACTGCTAATTGTCTTTTCCGTCCCGTGAGCTTGTCTCTCCAAAGGCCAGCGACGCTTATGGATTTTCTCGAATGTCATCATAGTTTGGGTTCCTGAGGCAGAGCTACAAATCTACAGACAGCGAGCGCCTTGTTTATCTGCTTACCGCCAACCAGGCCATTATCTGTACGATTCAATGGACAGAATGCTTGCAAGACTCCATCAGAGCCACTGCCAGAACACAGTCAATGAGCGATGCTTTAACAGAAATCCACAATCAGTTACATGCATGCTGTTATTGCTCAGGCGCTTCACGGTACGCAGTCAAACACATTGGCTTTGTTACATACATACAGTGTCTCTGCATCACTTTGACTGTTCTCTGGAGATCACACCTGCTTGCATGCCACTATTGGGTGAGTATGTGCAATGCCTGCTTGCTATTGGTCAAAGTACTTCAGTCATTACCTTCAGCAGATATGAAAACAATAGGAAAACAAAGCAAAACCCGGACACAACAAAACACCGTTTTCAACTAAAAACTGAAAACTTTACATGCATTTTGGCCGTTCATGTACACAACATCAGCACGTTGGGGGCCTGGAAATGCACTTTTCAAAACGGGTTTCAAAGTGCATGTGTTTGAAAACAGCATGACTATTGTGCGCATAATCAGACTCTTCTAACTCAAACTTTAAATCTTGTAGATTTCCAATAAAGTCTGAAAGAGTCATGTGACCATGGCGTAGTTCATTTATAGCCAAAGTTTAGCTTTTTACTTTTTCCAGTTGTATTTTGGCTTCAGAAGTTGTTCATTTGTGAAGATGATGAACAAAACATGCAAGAATAAACTTTTTCTCAAAGAGCTCATTTTCTGCAATCACCCAAAAGCCAATGAGAAAATCATATAGGGTTTTTGTTGAAGGAACCAGAGTGATCATTAATAACAATATAGAGAGTCATTTACAGAGCAGAAGCAGATCAGTTGGGTTTGATGGGTGAGGTATATAGTCTGTTGTTTAATGAGGTTTTCTCTCTTTCTTCAGCGTGAAAGTTCAGGAAGCTCTTCTCTCCCAGAAACGTTGCTTTGGTCGGTCATCTGAGGAGAAGCTCTGCAGGCCTGACACACACACTCACACACGGCTCTGTGATTGACACTGGAGCCGCTGCGTTATTGTCTCTGCGTGGGTTAAAAATACAATGCAGCTGCAGTGTCGCCACGGCGATAAGGGCCGTCCAATCAGATGTCTCTCGGCTGCCAGGATGTTAAAGAACACAGAAAGAGTTGGGGTTCTGCTGCCAGCGGCACATCAGCCGCACGGAGTGAGAAAGGCACGCTGTTTATAGCGTTTCTCTGCTGCTCTCAGACTAATATTTAGGCCTGCATTTAAGATCTATGTATTTGAATTGCATAAAAACTTCCATATGTTTGGATTATGCAATTTTAACATGAACTAATGAACTTGAAGAGATGCATATTTGTCAGTCATACATAAATAAAAGAGGTCAGATTTCTGCACCAGTGTTTTTTTGTTTGTTTGTATCATTGAGATACCAAAGTTAATTTTATTAATATTTTTATTTTCCTTTCTGATTTTAGTGTTAGTTATTTTAGTGCATCAGGTGAAACACATATACACACATTTTATTTCAAGTATCAAAACATGGCATTGTTTATTGTTAAATATTTTCAACTATTTGATTTCATTTAAATAACCATGTTTATTTATTTAAATGCATTTATTCATGTCATGCTTAGAATCACCCTAGATCTGTTTTTAGATAGAAATGTATTTACTAATGATAAATATATAACCTGGTTATTGAGTATTTAAAACACATTCATTATTCATTTATTAGTTCCATTACAGAAATCTGACCGGTTTCATTTATGTTTGGCTGACAAAAATATGCATCACATGAAGTTTAGTAGTTTGTTTATATTAAAACGGTGTAATCCAAATGGGGTTTATAAGCAATTCAAATGCATAATTCTTCAGTTTAGGCCTAAATGTTGTTCTGATGGTGTACAGGTAGCAGGAAAGTATCATGACACTTCCTCTGAATGTTCGACTGAGTAACTCGCGGAGGCTGTGTGTGTTCGGTGCATGTTCTCGACACGTCGTGTGTTGAGCGTTTTATCTCCAGGTTACAGATGCATCTGTGTTGTTCAGGGCTGGATTGATTACATCTTCCCAAACATCCAGCAGACATGGGATCCGCATTGAGCTGCTCTGTGCTTTCAGATGCGGCGAGATTCATTCAGCTGAGGTTAAAGGTCAGCGCTTCCTTTCAGATGCTCAGCTTTGGCATCTGTGCATGAACGTTGCTCGCGCTGTAATACTTGTGAACGCTGGGCTCTCAGAAGTCACACTTCATCCGGCGGCGTGCGGGAGATAAAGCACTATTCTGAGCTCGGGTGGAAGGTCTTTAAGACGAGGACGTGGGTTTCTCTGTAACACGAGCGGGAAACCAACATCCAGAGTAGCCTTGAAAGATGAAAGCGCTCTGTTTGTGAAGGAAATGGCTTTTTCTGTCGTCCTCGTCTGAAACTAGGGTTGATGTACCAGTCACCTTGTCCTTCGGTTTGTTAACCGTCTGTAAACCAATCTGAACTGTGAACATTCCTAGTGATCTTTAAGATTATAATGCTCGGATTATTTTGAGCTTGACTCTCACTCCAGAAATACGTGGGAAGCCGCATGGTGTTTTTCTCCAGAATGTCTTGTTATATTTTCCAGGAGTTCAGCCGTGTCAGTACTGGCAGAAAACAGCAGCTCTTCCTCATTTAACACAAAACAAAAAAAATACATTTCTGTCATATTTTATGTAATATTCCTCATATGCTGGTTATTTTTTTCATGGAACCAGCATAGACCCCCAGTAATTAGAAATGGCCTAATTGTCCACCTCAATATTTGATGTTTGACAATATTTGACAAATATTTAAAAGTTACATTTTTAGGATGTTTATGTGTCGAACAGTGCTCATTAGTGTCGAAACGAAGGCCACTCAAATAAAAAGGCGTGCTTTATTCTGTTCAAAGAAACTGAGCACGAATTCCATCTTGGCTCTTTCGTGGACACTATATCATCATATAGCCTATAAAAGACATTCTCCTCTTCTTCAGATTCTTCTTTTGTGAATAAACTGTGATATAGTTGATGTTTGGTGAGCGACTGCTGTAATATAAAGCGTGATTTGTCATTTAGGACAGCCCAGGCCCGTTAATTACACCGCGCGGTAGCTGGGGCGTCGTACGGGAGAGCAGGAGAATGTCACAATCTGCATTTTTATGGTCCTGTAACTGGTGCTACACCTCCGATGGGAAATCAGCAGACCTCTAATGGCACAAGAGAAGCTGCTTTCCTGCGCTGATGATCGCTGTAGCCGCACCATTTGCCCAATGTCTCCATCATACAGACGTGAGAAAAAGATGCAAATCGCATCAACTAAAAACGCCAATTAAAGCCAATCCAGGTGTCAAATGGAAGCGTTAGGCCCCGATTAGACAGAACGCATTTTTTGCAGTGAGAAGCGCCTTTTTAAAATAGTTTTCTATTGGCAGTGAGTGTTTTGCATGCTGTTTATGCGCCCCGGGTGCCTCACGTTTTTGTAGGAGCGCTCAAAAAAATCTACTCTGAGCAGTTCGCATTTTTTTCCCATTGTCCAATCAAATGCATGGAGAGGCGGGCCTTCCGTTGTGGTGACGGAAGTTTACAGTTGCTGGGAACGTCTGGAGACTGCAATGATGGAGGAGAAACGTGTGGTGGCTCGCGCCATACATATGAAAGGAATGTGGCATCTTCGAATATTCATTGATTATTATGGTGAATGACGTCAAGGCATATGGGTGAGACTTCTGGTTCATTAGCCGCTATAGGGAAATAACGAGAAGAATAACAAAGTCCAGTAAACGGTAAAACTGTTTGCACTACAAACCAGTGTGTTCGTAATTAAGATAATACGTTAAAATAATATGGTAAGAAACACCAGTTTGCAACATCAAGCAGCAAAACGAGCTGTTTTGTACAGCTAAAAAATAGCTGGAAGCGGATGAGACCGGAAGCCAGACACATTCAATTTACAAATGGCTGCGCCCGCTCTTAAGGTGGATAGCGGCCCATAGAAACAGTCGCTAATGAGGCATCTACTTATACATATCCATGGCCGTCGCAGATTTTAATCTTTGATTAGACTGACAGCTGATTCGGTGGTTGCCTAGCAACATAAAAAAAAAATGCAGGGCACTGCTCTTTTCTAAATTAAAAAAAGTCAACCAAAAATAGGCAGTGCGATGCGCCTCGTGTCTTCAAACCTGAAAAACGCATTCTGTCTGATCGGGGCCTTAAACTCCACGTGACTGACGCGTGCTGTTGCTATGGTTTCCAGCGGCTCTATACTGTAGATCATTGTTTAATGTTTAATGACAAGGTTAATGAGGTACATGTGTGTCTTGTTCTTTGTAATGATGATTTTATTGTTTATGTTGCTGCTGCTCAGATTAAACCAGGAAAACAAGGAAAGATCTGGTTCTGCTTGTTAGCAGTCATGATACACTTCTTAACTTATTTTTAATATAGTTTTGCAGCAAGCTCTGGAATAAAACAAGTATTTGGTATTTGCCATTAGCTGGATTCAAATTAAAGCCAGTATGTGCGCAGCTGCTTTTACAGATAAAGACCGCACACTGATTTGAACAGTTTTACCTGCCATATTGACTGCAGACTGGAGCTGACAGTAATTAATGAGCTCCAGCACATAATTAATCAGCTGCTCGGTTTATAAATGAGGTGAGACTGTCATTCACAGAGAGCAGAGAGCAAAACATGTGCTGACCGCCGCTTGACCGTCGATCTGTCCTTCTGAAACTCACACAATATTAGATCTGTTCCTGAACCTAGCACTCCTGATGCAAAGACTGTTTCTCAAAGAATAGCTCAGTCTGTTTAAAATGGACCGCTACATCCAGTGCTCGTATTTATTTGATGCTTATTAGAGCTGCATCGTATGGAAGCCCGTTTCTATAGAAGCTTTTTATCTCATAATTCTGATTTTTTTCATGCAATTGTGAGATACAAACTCACACTACTCAGAAGAAAAAGAACTCAGAATTGCGAGATGTAAACTTTATCACAATTCTGACTTTTGTTCTCTAACTTGCCAGAAAAAACTCAGAATTGTGAGATAAAAGGTTACATTTATTAGTCCGTCGTGGAAATGGACTTCCATTAATATCAGACCTGTGTAAGTCAAGCCTTTCATGATGTGCATCGTACGGAGCTGCTGCTTATGAGGAGTGTTGAGGAGGTTCTGGATATGATCCAGATCTAGCGCTGGAGTTCAGGATGCTGTTGTGTGACGCTCAGATGCTGTGATCCTCAGACTGTCACAGGGAATGATCTGGAGAGCTGTAATGGAAATGTGTTTTAAATCTGAGTGTTGCACCTGCTGACCTGTTCTAATGAACAATCACTTCCTGTCAGATCAATCTCAGAGAATGTAGTCCAGGGTCGTGTTCTGGTCATCATGGCAGCCGCTGGTTCATTGGCTCACAGCCCGGTGCTGGTGATGCTAACAGATGTCTCCTCACCACGGTGGACGGGCGACAGAATGACCCTTTACTGCGGGACATCAGCAGACGCGGCCAGGTGAGACACACAGACGAGGACATACAGTACATCCTGCCTCATGGCACTCAGGACGATTTCACTTGTACTTTAAACACCCGTGTGTGTGTGTGTGTGTGTGTTTGGTTTGTTAAAGAGTGTTGACACGATGAATACGTGTGAGCAAACACTGATGAAGAGTTCATCTTTATTTATTCACATCCTCTACCTATCCTAGTGTTATTTTAGTATCATTATAGCTTTTGTTAATATTCACAATTCGATTTTATTTTTATATTTTCAGTTTTCACTGTAATAATGCATAAGGGTGAGTAAATGCTGACAGAATGATCATTTATGGGTGAAAGATCTCGTTAAGACACTGGTATCATTTGGTATTGGATAATGATAATGAAGTTTTCAGAATGATGCTTCTCATGTTTGAAACTCAGATTCAGATCCTGCTTGACATCAGTGAGGCGAGAAACACTGATATCACAAACTCAACTGCTTTTCTGCTGTTTTATCAGAAGAATGTATGCGTTTGTTCCCATTCGGTTCATCATGCGTCTCCTCTGTGGTGATGTCAGGAGTCAGGACCGCTGAGGAGCAGCCTACATTCGTCTCCTTGAGCGTCCCGCGCTGGCTGTGAATGCTGAGGACGTTTGCACCTTCAGGGTCCGCTAGCTCTGCGTCTCTCCAAACGCCACTGACACGCCACATATGAGCCGCTGGGCTTTTGGGACGTCGCCCACCTTTGAATTACCTCTGTGCACATGCAAAGAACACGCTTAGAGGAGCAGAAGTGTAGACTGCTGAACACGAGACTTGGAGCAATCTGCCACTGAACCTCAGAGAGGAGAAGACTTTGACTGATGAAGCTGCTCATGTGCTTTGAGATGAAGGAAGATGGTCAGTGACGGTGTATTTTTGTAAGTTCACATCACTCTGGATCCTTTATCAAAAACACAGCAGGTTTTTCCATTGGCTTTTGGATTGTTGCAGAAAATAAGCTCTGTGACCAACAAAAGTTTATGATTCTTACATGTTTGGTTCATCATGATAATCACAAATGAACATGAATTTTGAAGCCTAAATCAGTCAGCAGAAGTAAAAAGCTAAACATAGTCTATAAACGAACCACACATGACTTTAATGTCACCAACATGAAGCTTTGACAACTCTTACAGTCTTTATTTAAAAACAGTTTGAGTTAGAACAGTTTGATTTTAAAGACAATGAGTGAGTAGATGAGTTTACCTGTTCGGTTTAATGACGTTTAACGTCCCCAACAACCTCTGTAGTGCCATTAGACACTTTTTCAAAACTACTAACAGGATTTCTGCAGGTTTTAAAGAGTCTTCATTCACCCGTCTACAAATTAAGGCCCAAAAAGCTCTTAAATTCATAAAGTCGTGGCATTAAATGTTGCATGCACTGCAAAAATTAACATCTTCCTCAGTATTTCTGTCTTGTTTTCTAAACATCCTTAAATCAAGACACATTTACTGGTGATGCAAAATGAAGATATGAAGTCTTGTTTTCTGAGAAATTGATCAAACGAAGTGAGTTTATGCTTAAAACAATAACAAATATCTGCCAATGGGGAATGAAACCCTGATTTCCCTTTGAATTAGTGAATGCATCGGTAGATATTTGTTCCTGTTTTAATCATAAACTCACTTCAATTTGACCAATTTCTCATAAAACAAGACTTCTTATCTTCTGTTGTTGTGCTTCTCCAGTAAATGTGTATTGATTTATGAATCTTTAGACATTTGAACTAGAAAACCAGACAGAAATATTGAGGAAGAGTGTGATCGGAAGATACAGGAGAAGTGTTTGACAGCTATTCAAGCCTTAAACTTTATTTTTATTGTGTTCCATTCAATATTGCAAAATTTAGATCCATAAAACCTGCAGAGTAAAAGCTTAAAAAAAAATTCACAAGCGTTTATTACTGATGTACGTGTCTTAGATACACTGTAATCGCCGTAAAAAAACTGCCAAATTTTGACAGTAACATGCTGTTTTCCATTAAACCCAGTGCATTCTGGGTAATATTTATCATTTTCGAGAAAGTATCCTGCTGCTATATATCATGAATTAACAGTGTTCAGAGTCGACACTCAGAGGCTGTTTCAAATCACACCCTACACCCTCATTCACTATTCCCTACATGAGTTTACTAATAGTCCACCTGACAGACAGAATGAGAACTAATGAGTGAATTCAGACGCTGATGAACAGCTGCTGTTAACGAGCAGAATCACTGAAGAAAAGAGAAACAAGACAAACACAAGAACTACAGCTGACTTCAGGCACAGCCTTAGATGAAATCAACTGAAGATTTAAACAATCAACAAACAGCTTCACCAGCTTCACGCTTTACTAACCAGACTGACTTTATTTCTATCAGACGTCTACAGAAGATCTTATTGAGAATGAACAGAGGTTTAGATGATGATGCTTTATTGTTACGTTTGATGTTACCATTGTGGAGATCAGTGTTTGCATTAGTTGGGCTCCTGACCCTTGACTTTTAAACATTAGATCAATTGTTTTATCTGTGTCTTTATGATACAGTTGTTGCAGCGAAAGTATTATGGTTTGTCAGGTGATGTTGGCTGTTTCTAGTCATCATCTGCTAGACTGACTTAGAGTCTCGCTGGACTTATTCGCAGTCTGATTATGTGAGTGTTTTATATTTTTTGGTTTTCCTTGTGAGTTACAGCATGAGATTGAGCAGTGCTGTGACAACCAGAAAATAAGGATTTAACCATTTTGGGTTTAAAACATTTTTAACTACCATGTCATTAACACTCAAAGAGAGACATCAAGAATCAGCATATGAATCTCAACAATGGTGACAATCAAAAGCTTCATGCTGCAATGCATGCTGGGTACCACCCATTACTCCCAGCATGCATTGCGGAATGAATGAATTATGCTGCTCAATAGTTTCTTGAATTCTTACTATGTGCTTGTATTTTTGCTTTTGTGTTGAGTTTTCGTAGCATGTTTTGTGATGTTCAGAACTGCTCTGTTTATTTATTTTTTTAATGAGTAATGTGTTTTAACGGTCTTTCATAACTGATGGCTCAGCAGCGCTTGTTCTTCTGCTCTAGTATCAATATTCAATAAGAGAAGAAACACTGGATAAAATCAGTGAATCAGGAGCATGAGAATGATTGTTTTTATCAACCTATAAACAACAATACCTGACTTTCAGAACAAACATGTTTCAAAAACACGTCGTTACAGAAGCCAAAGAAAGTCAAGGTTCAAGAGCCCAACTAAAGTAAGCGCAGATCTCTATCATGGTCGTGAAAAAAAAACATCTAAACCTCTGTAACTCTCACTAAGATCTTCTGTAGACGTCTGACAGAAATAAAGTCAGTCTGGTTAGCAATGAGTAAAGCTGGTGAAGCTGTTTTAGAAGTTGTTTAATCAGATCTTGAGAGATTTAATGTCTTTTATTTCAGTTGATTTCATCTAAGGCTGTGGCTGAAGTCAGTTGTAGTTGTGTTTCTCTTTCATTCAGTGATTCTGCTTGTTATCAGCAGCTGTTCATCACTAATGCTCAATCAGCACTTGATTAATCACAGAATGATCTCGTTAACTTCAGCTCTGCTTCACTCTGTAGTGTGCACACATTATAAGTGTTCGTTTAAAACTGAGGATTTTGCTGTGGGGTTTAAAGGGTTAAAGATGTAGTAATTTAACAGTAATTAACTGTAGTTAATTTACGGCAACACACTGTAGAAAAACAGTAACATGCTGGCAACCAGAGCTGCCAGTAGATTACCGTTAATTCAAGGAAAAAACAGCAGTATACTGTAAAACATAACAGTCAGATTTACCAAACAAAACAAGTTAATTTCACTGAAATATTAGTGAATGTTCATAGAAAAAAAGTTATGCAAAGTCATGAACTGATAAGGAGAGTAAATATTGAACTGAACTGTATTAATGTGTTTTTGCAGAAGAGAGCTCTGTTAGTTTAATGTAGTTTTGTGGTCCACCATTGTGCTGGAGAGTAAATGATGAGCCACAAACACTGATGCTCAGCTGCTTTATTTAAAGACAGTAACTGTGCAGCTGCTGATTCAGTGACCATCTCTTTATTAAGCATTTTAGTACATAAATGTGTACTATTGCTAGTTAATGACATTCTACAAAGATTTGAGTAAAAGTCATGTTTTGGTTTTGGTTTTATATTAAGAAGTATTTCTTCTTAGTGGACTCAAATGAAATAAGTTCACTGTACTAACGCCATAGCTTTTTTTAACTCGTACGGTTTGAAGCAATCGGTTTCCAACATGAAATGAGTTACCACATGGTATAATCACGGTAACATACTGTAAAAATGAAGAGCTGTAAATTAACAGTACAATGCTGGCAACCACAGCTGCCAGTAGAGTACCGTTATTTCACAGCGCAATTTTTTATAGTGTAGGGTAAAACGTGAAATATCATGAGCTTGTGTTAAACACAGACTTTATTTCAGACTTTTAACCAAAAAACTCATTCAGAAAACCCATTGACTTCAGGACAGTGAGCAAATCCAGCTGGTTCTCCAGAAATCCTCAGCGCCTGAGTCTCTCGCTGTGCGATCTGATTGGAGTCTGAGGGCTGCTATATTTAGGAGCCTCTTCCCGTTAATTGGAGGTGAGGAACGCGAGCGTGTGGCAATGTTCGTGAGGGAGGTGAGATTGCACACACGTTTTTTTTTTTCTCTTCTTTCTTGCTTTTTTCCGCACCTTCCTGGCATGCCATTACCGGCGTGTCGAGGAGATTAGTTTGGCGTGGAGGTTTGCTCACACACGCTGCGCTAATACAACAAACCTGCTCTCCTTCTGTTTGAAGCCGCAGCCGCTAGAGGAGAATGTGCTGAAGTAAGTGAAGCGTCGTCTTTAGTGCTTCTGCTGACTGACCCGTGATTCCTGAAGCACTGAGCAGAGTTCAGAGAGAAACGGTTCATCACTGTGTAGCACGAGACACATTCAACAACCTGCTGATATAAGAGCGATCCTTCAGTTAGAAGAACTTCCCTGATTCAAAGATTTGAAGCAGCTCTTGTGCATTTAAAGAGTAGAGCTTTTTATTGCATCTTTAATTGCTTTTTTAGTTTAAGTGTTGAAAATTGGAGTTTGACTATTTTTTCTACACCTAAATGTTTAAAAAAAAAATTTAATTCTACTTTGCACTCCTCTCAAGAACTTAAAAGCAGGGTTATTATAGTTAACTAAAACTAAAGCCATAAAAACTTTTCTATACTTAAAATAAATGTTAACTTAAAACATTAAAAACATATTTTATTTCAGCTAGTTTCAAAGGCGACATTTCTCATATTAATTTAGTTTAACTTGATGTACTAAAATAACTAGAAATTAAACTGAAATCAAATAATATGAACTATATAAACATTCAAAACTAAAAAACTAAAAGAAAAGGACAAAAACAACTAAAATGAACAAATCAGAAAATAATTCAATCTGATTCAGAATATCAACAAAAACTATAATAGTATCTCAATAATTCTAAAATAGCACTAATTAAAAGTCATGTTGCCATTGTGTATAGTATTTGTAATTCTTTTGCATACTGACGATTTGAAAGAACTGCTGATTTTTGTGTAAATATTGTTTTGTTGTCATGGAAATGAGTTTGAAGATCAGAAACAATGCAGAACAACTTTATTACACTGTCAAAAAAACAGTTGTTTTCAAAATTGTAAATAAAATAAAGATTATTGGAGTGTTTTACAAGAAAATACCCTTTCAGTCTTTCTGCTTCAAAATTCCGAATATTGCACATGTTCAAATCAATGCATTACTTGTTTCTACACCAGTGTTTTCAGTGTTGATGTCTGGTTAGTATGAATTTTTAGATGGGCAGGTTATAAATGTTACATTTTAGCATTAGAATTCTAGATTGTTAACTTGAGTTTGTGATGATTTCTGCTGTCGTAGTCGAATGATGTTTTGTGTGAGGAACAGACTGGAACTGAAGCTGTTATTCACTCACTATCTTCTCTTCTGCTCAAATCTCAGTGTGGTCACATGACACACCAGAGCCAATGGCGTCAGACGTGGGAAGGGCACTTTTTAATTTGATTTTGACTGAAGTGCGAATGAGACGTGTGATCCTGTGCTTCTGGTTTTAATGGGTTTTGTGTCGTTTAAGTAAAGGCGACAGCTTGTTATTTAAAGCGAGAGCTTCACTCTGCCTGTCTTCAGCGAAGCTGATTTTATTGAGAGCTGAAGAGGGTTTTGTCGAGTGCTGGCTATGCGGCGCAGTTAGTCCTGACTCTGGCAGGGTGGCAGTAATTGCAGACGCCTCTGATTGCCGCAGGTACAGCTCCGCTCGCTCTCCTCCTCATACCGGCGCTGCTTTGTCTTTCTGCAGGTCATGTATAACACATCTGATCTCTGAAGGACAGTGGGCGGAGTTTATCTGTCTCATTTGCATGCAGTCTTTCCTCTGCGTTATTAAATGCGCTCGACTGCTTTCCAACTTTTCTTCTAATCTTTCATTTTTTCTTATTGCAGCCCACTGAAATGTTCTGCCGAAAGCTAAACGAACTGTAACGAACTATAAATCAAACGGTCACACACACTTGAACACTCTTTGAATTGTTTTTTATAAAACATATAGTTCCGGTGCTTGATTCTGATTGGCTGAGCCATGTTCAAAGCTGTTGTAAATGACTCTGCAAAGTAACATACACCTTTGTTTACGTTTGTGTGTTGCTCGGCAACCACTTTGTTGCCACCAAACAATGTAGCTCCTCAGAATCAGTTGTGGTGGCAACAAAGTTGCCAGTTTTCGTGTAATGATTGCAACGTTATTTAAAGGTTACAAAAACGTTTCTTACAATGTTCTACTAACTTCACCCCAAATGTAACGTTATTTGAACATTTAATTGTAATATTCTAATAGCGTCTAGTTTCCTTGTCGTGATTATAACGTTGTTTAAAGGTTAGAAAAACATCTCTAAGAACATTTATCAAGTAGAAATAAAATCATGAGGTTTTGAGGAGGAATGCTGATCTCAGAGCGTTTTCTCTCAACGTCATGAGAACGTTTATCAAATATTAATAAAGTTATTAAAGCGTTCCAGAAACATTGCGTTAATAACATTGTCATAACATTTATATCACTTTTAAAGAGCGTTTGTAAAAGTTGTGAGCTGGTTTCAGTGGTTTGCTGGCCTCCCATCCTGGTAAAACTAGTATTCAACTGGTTTACCAGCCTAACTAATTGATAAGTGCCTGTTAACCATCAAACTAGACTAGCCTGACTAGTGAAAACCATCCAACTAAGACCATCAAACCACCTTAGGCTGGTTGTTTTCAGCATGAATGTATTTTTCAGTAACACTTTATTTTGATAGTCCACTTTAGTCTCTCTACTAACTATAACTAAGTTGTCCACTCCACGTCAACTAGCAGTCAATAGAGTATTAGTGACTGTCTGCTTAATATCTGCGCACTGTATTTTAATAGACATTCAACTGACTATAAGTGACTTTGCAACTACATGTCGACTTATTCTACTAACCCGAAGCCTCACCGAACAGTCTACTAATACTCTAATGTGAGTTAGTTGACAACCATCAAACTAGACTAGCCTGACTAGTGAAAACCATCCAACTAAGACCATCAAACCACCTTAGGCTGGTTGTTTTCAGCATGAATGTATTTTTCAGTAACACTTTATTTTGATAGTCCACTTTAGTCTCTCTACTAACTATAACTAAGTTGTCCACTCCACGTCAACTAGCAGTCAATAGAGTATTAGTGACTGTCTGCTTAATATCTGCGCACTGTATTTTAATAGACATTCAACTGACTATAAGTGACTTTGCAACTACATGTCGACTTATCCTACTAACCCGAAGCCTCACCGAGGCTACTAATACTCTAATGTGAGTTAGTTGACATGTAGTAGTTAGTAGAATGTGTAAAGTGGACTATCAAAATAAAGTGTAACCTACATTTCTTTCTGTAACGTCACTAAAACCCTGAAACTGAAATAAATGAAAGTTTTTGTAATTTGCTCTAACAGTGACTTTGACTGGTTCAGATGCGGGCTGGGATTGTATAAATATCACACAATAGTGTTTGCTGCTGAGCTCGCTGTAGCGCTGTGAGCGAGAGATGGCACCCAGACTTACACCTTCATAAAAATAACCCTGCTTCTGCTTTAGAAGGTGTAAATTAGTGAAAAGCGCTCATGCCATCTGTGCTGCTTCTCTGGTGAGTTTGTGAATCTCGTGTGTGTGTGTGTGTGTGTGTGTGTGTGAGTGTGTGTGTGTGTCACCTGCAGTACAGAGCTGTTCACAAGATGCATGTGCAATAATGAGCTCTTATAGAGTATCCCGTTACTATTCTAATGTAAGAAACCACTGCAAACGATTGTGTGTGAGAGAATTGTTTAAATGAATTAAATCAAATAAATCACAAACAATTTCTGACCTTTTTACAAATTAGGGTTTCTGTGAGCCTTAAAAAGTTAATTTGCACTTCCACAAAGTCTTAAGTTCATAAAATTAATAATAATGAATATCTTCCTCAGTATCTTTGTCTTGTTTTTCAAAAGAAATATCTAAACATCCTTATATCAAGATACATTTACTGGAGATTCAAAAGGAAGACATGAACTCTTGTTTTCTAAGAATTTAAACCAAAAAGAAGTGAGTTTATGATTAAGACAAGAACAAATATCTGTCAATGGAGAATTAAATCTTGTTTTCCCTTTGAATTAAGTAGATTTTTCTGAACCCATCAGTAGATATTTGTTCTTGTTTTAATCATAAACTCGCTTCATTTTGATCAACTTTACCTAAAACTTCTTATTCTTCAGTAATTTTGCTTTTCCAGTAAATGTATCGTGATTTTTGAATCTTTGGACATTTTCACTGGAAAACAAGAAAAAAATACTAAGGAGCAGTAAAAGTTACTTTCATATTCTAGTGATTGAGAAATATTTAAACCTTGAATTATAAAGTAATGCCGATCTGTTGGAAGTGGTATTTTCAAACGCTGAAGTGTTCCTAAAACTCATTTTTTCCTCCCTAGACATTTACATGTAGAGAACCTAATGACATTTGGTGTTCCCTTCATTATATTCCCAATTTGTTTTTATTGGTCTTTAAAAAAGGTCTTAAATTTACCTTCATTAAACCTGCAGAAGCCCTGACAAACCCGTTTGACCGATTAGATCAAAAGAACAACTGATTCACGAATAGATTTAGTGAAAGTGCTTCACTGCATAGTGGTTCAAACAGGTTCTGTTCACCATACACTGATTTAATGTGAATATGTTTGCCTCTCCTGTAAAAAAAATGAATAAGTAAACAGAGCCAGCTGAAACACTCAAAACTGTCGTGTCAATGTGGTCTGACTGAAATATTACAGCAGACATGGAAGGTGTTTAATGTATTTTTTCCTCCGAGTGAGTGTGAATGTGGATGTCTAGGAAAGCCTGTAGTTGTAATCATATATTTATTGTAGTATTATTTCAGTATTCACCCACATGATGGCATTTCTGATGCTGCTTCAACTGTTTACAGGCACCAGCTCGTGGAGCGCCAACGCTTTATGGGTCATTCTTACTATTCAGTGCCATTTCAACTTGGTACTTTCTATCAAAAAAGTTAAAATTTCACACACACGCACACACACACTCACGCACACACACACACACACACACACACACTCACACACACACACACACACACACACACACACTCACACACACACACACACACACACACACACACTCACACACACACACACACACACACACACACACTCACACACACACACACACACACACACACACACTCACACACACACACACACACACACACACACACTCACACACACACACACACACACACACACACACTCACACACACACACACACACACACACACACACTCACACACACACACACACACACACACACACACTCACACACACACACACACACACACACACACACTCACACACACACACACACACACACACACACACTCACACACACACACACACACACACACACACACTCACGCACACACACACACGCACGCACGCACGCACGCACACACACACACACACAAACTCACACTCTCACACACACACGCACACACAGGTATTCCTATCATTATGGGTTCATTCCTTAGGCGTAATGGTTTTAGTACTGTACAAACTGTATTTTCTATCCCCTTACACTAAACCTACTCCATTACAGTAATATGCATTTTTAGATTTTCGAAAAACGTCATTCTGTATGATTTATTAGCTTGTTTCCTCATGGCGACCTAAAAATGTCCCCACTAGGTAGAGTTTTACTGGTATTGCTATACTTGTGGGGATATTTGGTCCCCATAACGTAGTAAATACCAGTACAGACACACACACACACACACTTCAGAGACGCACACACACATTGTAACGCAAAATCATCTAAGATAATTTAATTACAGTTTCTACCTAATCAACAAAGCGTTCGATTGTAAACTTTCTTTTAACC
Source organism: Sinocyclocheilus anshuiensis (assembly GCF_001515605.1). NCBI lineage: Eukaryota > Metazoa > Chordata > Actinopteri > Cypriniformes > Cyprinidae > Sinocyclocheilus > Sinocyclocheilus anshuiensis. Next base: position 144,388 of record NW_015549661.1, on the reverse strand, counting down.
TTGAGGGCCCTGGCTGTGGGGCATTTCTTGGCTCTGGGGGACTGTCTGGACTCTCGGGAGCAGTGGGCATTCACTCAGATGTTGTCCAGGCTCTGGTACAGTCCCTCTGCTTTCTTTTCATTTCTCACCATTTTTCTCTGAGCTCTCTTCTCTCTTTCACTGAGTTCTAACGCTTTCTTTTTTTCTTCCTTCCTCTATGTCCTTTCTCCACCTCTCCTTCTCTTTATTGAGGTATATCAGCCTTCTTTCAGGGTCTGCATCACGATGTGCCCTGTAGCGTCGCTGCTTTTCTGCAGCAGACAACAGCACCTTTTCCTGACAAATACATGCATACCATTTAAGCAACTCTTTCTTGAAGGTATATAACAAATAAATGCATAATAAATGAATTATATGTACCAATACATGCTGTAAACACTTATTTATCTAGTTTTAAGTCCACTCTGTTACAGTAGGTCCACCCTGTTACTGGGCAAAACCGTAACAGGAGGGACATTTTATGCTAAAGTTAGCCATTGCTACTCATGTCATGAACAACAAGCTAGTGCGTAGTGATCACTGAGGAAGATTTTTAAAAACCATATTTTCAAAATTACAAACAATGATCAGTTTCCACTATAAATAAGCATAACAGAGTGGACATGTTATGCTTTACCACATCAGTGAATCATTCTAAAACATTGAAAAAGGGTGAAGTAAGGAGTGATACTTACTCTGCTTCTCGTAGATAGTTTGCCGCCAAAAAGTACTTCCTGAGAGTCGTGTGATTAGAGGAACAGTCAAGGGTTGTTCAGAGGGACTTTCCATCAGAGTAACGGGGGACATTCAATTCAGGGACACAACATATTTCAAAGACTTTCAGCATTAAAAATGTATAAATAACAAAAAATATATTTTAAGTATTTAAAGATTACACAAACGTTTCTTACAACATTCTTCTAACTTTATTTTCACCCAAAATGTAATGTTATTTGAACTTTAATTTTTATAATAATTTTTCTAACATTCTAACAACGTTGAAATGTCCAGTTTTCTTGTCATGTCTACAATTTTAAAGGTGACTATAATGTTTCTTAAAAGTTCTAATTTTATTTTTGCCCAAAATAAAACATTATTTGAAACTTTATTTGTAATATTTTAAGGACGTTAAAATGAGTTTTCATGACGTGATTATAACGTTATTTAAAGGTTGCAAAAACGTTTCTTAGAACCTACAAATAACATCATAAGGATGTTTTAAAAATATCGATCTCAGAATGCTTTCTCTCAACGTTATGAGTACGTATATCAGTAAGAACGTCCCCCGTTAGCTCTTCACGCACCGTTCCAGATGTGATGCTTTGGTCCGCACAGGCTCCAGGTGAAGCGTTTCTCCATCAGGCCTCACTGGAGCTCTCTGGGGTGATTTACCTGTAGCTCTATCTTCTCTCTTCCTCTGAACCCTGGAGGAATTCTGCTAACTTTGTTTCTAAAAGTGGCATCGTGAAGAAAGTTCTGCTCCGCTGGTTGCCATGACAACTGTTTCCAAGAGAGCGGCAGAGGCTCAGCGAGACGCAGAAGAAGAAGCGTTCAGAGGGCAGGTGAGCGAAAACCAGGTCTGTCAGGAGATGGAAACACTGGAAGTGTGTGTGTGTGTGTACATAGTGGATATGTATATGTGTGTGTGTATATATATTTCTGTCATGACAACTCTCTGAGGGATTGGCATGGTAATATACATGGCAATGTTAATGTATCTGGTCTTGGCGGAATAGATCTGCTACACTGCTGCTACTGCCAATACATCCACAACACGCTGCTGTGAGCATGTTAGAAATACTGCTGCTGCACATATGACATACATGAAATAACCACCATATAGCATACATGAATCACCCCATAGCAGATCTATACAAGTGGAGCTGGGGAAGGCGGAGGGTTTCTGAAGTGAACTGCCAACTGCTACAGCAAACAAAAGCCAGGTATTTGAATATTGCCAATACATCCACAATGTGCTGCTGTGAGCATGTAAGAAATATTGCTGCTGCAAATATAACATACATGAAATAACCCCCATATAGCATAGATGAATCACCTCATAGCAGATCTATACAGGTGGAGCTGGGGAAGGTGGAGGGTTTCTGAAGCAAGCTGCAACTGCTACGGCAAGCACTAGTCATATACTTGAATGTTGAGCAGCGAGCTCATTGGCTACCAATACAGGAGAGAACCAATCAGCTGCCATGTGACTGATGTTGCCAGGTCAGATTGAGCTAGACCTATCAGACTGCGCCATCTAGAGTTTCATGCCAGAACTCAGTATATATACTGTGTGTGTGATATAAATATATATATATATATATATATATATAGCTTTATATGTGACCCTGGAGCACAAAAGCGGGCTTAAGTCGCTGGGGTATATTTGTAGCAATAGCCAACAATACATTTAAAGATGATTTTCTCAATATTTAGATCTTTTTGCACCCTCAGATTCCAGATTTTCAAATATTGTCCTATCCTAACAAACCATACATCAATGGAGAGATTATTTATTCAGCTTTCAGATGATGTATAAATCTCAATTTCAAAAAATTGACCCTTATGACTGGTTTTGTGGTCACATATAAAGAGATGGGCGACTATATCTCTTATGTAAAGCAATATAATAATGTGTTTTTTATCTCATGTCTTTAGGGTTCACAGATCACACAGATTGATGTTGCATCTTCAAGACATTTGAATTGCATCTAATGGTGAGAAAATTCCTTCTTATAGGATTTTGCACACAGGTCAAAGGGGCACGATGGTCAATTTTATGGTTTTATATGGTTATAATCACACAAAATGATAGTGTTAAATTGGCAAATTGTGTAATCTGGAAACTGAATCCTCATCCTCTTCTAGATCGGACCGTGTTTCCGGCATCATCTCAGACTCTCACACAGCAGCAGATTCAGCTCTCAGTCCTGTGTTCGAGTTATTGATATGTTTGTGTTCACACACAGTTCAGATATATTTGAGTCACAACCGAACTCAGATTTTCATTGCTGTGTGAAGAGAACAGAACCGCACTGAACGACTACACTCCAGATCATACTGTAATTAATCATAAATCATTCTTAGCTGTTGCTCTACAGTCTGACTGGATGAGGCTCATTCAGAGAAACACACATCAGAGGGGTTATATTACTGCGTCTGATTGACTGCATGACAATCATAAACACCTTACACAACTGTTTGATTTTCAACAAGATGTTTGTTTATTGTGATTATTAATAGATTTAATTATAGATGAAGCACCTACCTTAATTTTAAATTACATAAAGCTGATTTACCACAGTAAAGAGGGATTTAGGCACTCCTAAAATAACTCAGAATCAGGATTTCTGCAACAAGACTTTGTATCTCCAGTAAATTATTTAAGGATGTTTAGATATTTGTATTGCCAAACAAGACAAAAACACAGAGGATTACATTCATGACTTTATGAACTTAAGACTTTCTGCTCCAATTTAATACCTTTTTAAGGCTTTAGTTTGTGGATGGCCAACAGAAACCCTGTGAATAATCATAGTAAAGTCACTGTGAACATGTCCTGGTGGCTCTTTAGAGTTGCACAGATTTGTGACTTGATATGATCCAGTTTTCTTGTCATGATTAGAACATTGTTACAAAAACGTTTCGTAGAATGTTCCTCAAGTGCAAATAACATCGTTTTGAGAATGTTGTTCTAAGAGCAGTTTCTCTCACTGTTATGAGAATATATATCAAATATTAGTGAAGTCATAAGAACGGTTTGTCCTAACATTAATATAATTGTAGTTCCAGTGATCTGTGAGAGTGTTTCTGGAGCAGAGATGATGACACAATGAGGATGAAGCGCAGTCAGGAGACACTTTGAGGACAGATCCGCCGCTCTCTCTCTGCTTTTACTCTTAGAGGACAATGACGGCTCTTCTCCCAAACTCTCCTCTCTGCTTTTTCAGAAATGGAAGCACAATTAATGACAACATGAACGGTGTCCTACTTTTTGCCACTGATTTGGTGCAGAAGAGGGAAAACGTAGGAAAATTCCCCAAGATGGCCGGCCGAAAGCGTCGGCTAGGCCGGTCACGCGGCTCGTCCAATTATAGAACGGCTGTGACAGCTGGAGGGTGAAGATGGAAACTCTTCCTCCGATGCTATAAATCAAAGCGGGATGGCTTATTTTCAAGGTGAGATGTTGAGGAAGCTGGAGAGTCAGGATTTTGTGGGAACTGGAGCACGGACGAATCGCGCGGGAACTTACCGGAATCACAAATGTGGCACATCTTAAAATAATCAGAGCACACCTGCACATTGTACATATAGTCAGTACACATAAGACATATGTTTCTATAGTGCTTTATACAAAACAGATCATTTCAAAGCAGCTTTACAGTAATAAACCGGAAAATAACAGTCAATGTTGTAGAATTCATCAATTATGAAACAAACTCAGTTCATCTGTAAAGCAGCTCTACTGAAGACAATAGAGTCATTATTATGATCAATTCAGCTCAGTTTTGTTCTCATCTGATAGTGTCAGTGCAGTTAAATCCATAATTTTAATGAATATTGTTTGTCTTAAAACCCAGCTGTGAAAGCTGAAGTGGAAACATTCTGAACTATGACAGAAGAGCAGCTGTAAGGATGTTTTGTGGTGAGAAAATACATCACAGGTTAAAGCAGTTTAATGTTCAGGAGTATGAATAATTCTCTCTGACTAATGGAGGACGATAATTACAGCAGCACGGGGTCAGAACCCCTAATTAAACACACACACACACACACACACACACACACGTGTGTCTCAGTGTGTGTGTCTCATTGAGTGTGTGTGTGTGTGTGTGTGCAGGGCTGGACTGGGACAAAAGCTCGGCTCAGGCATTTTTTTGGTCCGGTGGCCCACCACCATTTATTATATGTGACCCTGGACCACAAAACCAGTCTTAAGTCACTTGGGTATATTTTTAGCAATAGCCAAAAAAAACAAAAAAAAAAACATTGTATGGGTCAAATTTATAGATTTTTCTTTTATGCCAAAAATCATTAGGATATTAAGTAAAGATCATGTTCCATGAAGATATTTAGTAAATGTCCTACTGTAAATATATGAAAACTTCATTTTTGATTAGTAATATGCATTGCTAAGAACTTCATTTTAACAACTTTAAAGATGATTTTCTCAATATTTAGATTTTTTTGCACCCTCAGATTCCAGATTTTCAAATAGTTGTATCTCAGCCAAATATTGTCCTATCATAACAAACCATACACCAATGGAAAGATTATTTATTCAGCTTTGAGATGGTCTATAAATCTCAATTTCAAAAAATTGATTGATTGGTTTTGTGGCCCAGGGTCACATATATGATATACACTACCAGTCAAAAGTTTTTGAACAGTAACATTTTTTATGCTTTTAAAAGAAGTCTCTTTTGCTCACCAAGCCTGCATTTATTTGATCCAACATACAGCAAAATTGAAATATTTTTACTATTTTAAAATAACGGTTTTCTATTTGAATATATTTACACATTTAATTTAATTTTTTAGCATCATTACTCCAGTCGCATGATCCTTCAGAAATCATTCAAATATTCTGATTTGCTGCTAATATATATATATATATTCTTTTTATTATGTTGAAAAAAGCTGAATATAATTTTTCAGGTTTCTTCGATGAATAGAAAGTTCAGAAGAACAGCATTTATCTGAAATAGAAATCGTTTGTAACATTATGAATGTCTTTATCATCACTTTTGATCAATTTAAAGCATCCTTGCTAAATAAAAGTATTAATTTCTATTTCTTTTATTATATGCTAGTAAGAAGAATAAAGAGAGCAGCAAGGAAGAAGAGGCTGTGGGTGCATGAAACTCTCAGGTCTTGAAGGCTTGCGAAGGAGCTTCGTTTGGATGCCCCGTTTCTATTGGCCGCGCGGGTAAACATCACAGAGCGCAGCGGCAAAAGTTTAACTATTTTGAACTTTGGTCGGTGCAGCAACTAACCGCCCTCGCGCGGCGCAAGCCATTGAAATTAATGGGTTTCATAGCGCAGCGTTTTCCGCGTCCTGTGTGAAAGCCGCTTCAAGCCTCGTTCACTCCGCAAGCGTCTGGCAGCGAAGCACTTTACCAATTCAACTACTCTCTTCTTCTCCTCCTGCCTTGCTCTTTGGCCCGCATCACTCACCGCAGAGCAAGCATGTTCTTGATAGACCTGCTGTGAAAACGTGGGAAAAGCCGACGAGGTAGAAGTTGGGGTGATGCGATCTTTATATAGGCGGAGCAAAGTACTTCATCGCTCCGTCTATAGCGCATTGTGATTGGATGGTTTACGCTGTTAATATAGGAGACAAACCAATGTGCCACAGGCTGCTCGCTGTGGTCCTTGGCAACAAAAAAAAAAATTCTGTCGGCCCCTTAAATGTGTGTGTGTGTGTGTGTGTGTGCTGCATTCTTCACTCTGACAGCAGCGCTGCATTTGTCTGGCTCCTGTCGGTCCCTCATTACTGGCCCTGAGCTCAGAAACAATGGGCAGGTTTGGAACAATGTGCGCGTGCCCTCGAGCTGCGGCCTACACGTGCGCCGCGGATCCACACGAATAAATCAAACCGAGGTGAAGGTGTTTGAGACGCTGTCACCAGCTCAATGCAGAGCTTCCTCAACACCAGCTCCATGCGTCTGTTAATTAGCACCCAAACCTGTCCATAAAGAACGCTGTGCATTTGCCAAAAGTGAGCGTCAGTCACACGCTCGAGTCTGATTAAAAGAGTCTTCATATGTGCGCACAGGATTGTTGGATTTGGAATTTTCTGCTTCCAGATGGTGCGTTTCCATCGGTGTTCCAAGAGTGAAACACAAAGGTGCGCTCGGCTTTGGCTCCTACGGTATTCATTAAGCCTCGTGTAATAACGGCAGCGAATGAAAAGCCTCGGAACAGATATTTTGATTAATGGATTCGGAGGCTTCCGACAGCACTTCAACGCATAGGATCCTATTTGCGGTTCTCTGCAGAGGAATGTGAAGCAGAGAGACAAGGAAAGAGAGAAGAAAGTGTGATAAAATGATAATTAGTGTTAATCTGATACCATTGCCTAGCAACAGACGATAGGCTGTAATAAAGGAGTAATGGCTTCTATTTTTGGCCCCTCTGTCTCTCCAGCCCCTGCCGCCTATATTTCTTCCACAAAGAGAGAGAGAGAGAGGAAGCTAATGGTCAGAACAGTCCTAATGGATCTGAGTTGAACTAAAATATAAGACACAGTCCCACGTCGCTTATTCACGCGGGAGCCGTAAAGCTGAACGCGCCTCGAGCTCGTGCAAATTGCCTGTCAATGAATACAGGTGCATGTGTTTCAAACGCTCCCCAGCGACGCCATTCAGCGGCCCTTCTGTTCAATACACTACACGTTTGATTTCCGTTCTGTTCCAGCGCATTATCATTTCAAAGGCAGTTTCTCTGCGCGAGAAGCTCGTCTGATCGCGTGTGTTGACTTCAGCAACCATCGCAGTGAGAGAAACTCATTCAGTTTCATACACACCAAAACCACACTGAACAAGCTTTCAGACGAAATGTGTGACTGAAAATTGAAAAACATCTTTAAAATGCACATTTGTTTAGATTGTAATAGTGTGTTTTACTGCATTCTTAATGACTGTTTGAATTTTTTTTTTTAAACTATAAATTTGCATTAAAAAACCATAGTACAATATAGGTTACAAATGGGGCATTAGAAGAAACATTTTTGGTTCCTCAAAGAACCTTTCAGTGATCAGTTCTTAAAATAGAAATATTTTGTGCTGTAAAAAGCATTTTAATAATCCAAAGAACCTTTTATTCACTATAAAGAACCTTTAAAACAATGGAAAGGTTCCACACTTCTAAAAATAAAGGTTCCAAAAGGATGTTTTCATAGAGATGCAGTATAAGAACTAGCTTTGGTGCTTTTAAGTGATCAGTTTTTAAAAGAACCCGTTTTTTTAGTGTGAAGAACATTTTAATATTCCAGAGAACCCTTTATTTTTATTTTTGAGAGTGTATTAGCATGTAGCACTCCAGCTAACAGAACGTTCTGGCAATGTTCTCTCAAAGTTAATGAACAAACGTTCTTCCAGCAATGTTAATATAACATTTTTCAGCGTTATCTGCACTTTAATAATGTTCAAACAAAAATATTATTCATACATCATTCATGGAATGTTTTATTTCTGTAACATTTTAGTCGGACGTTCATGTAACGTTTTTGAAATGTTACTACTTGTTTCAGAACTTTCAGAGAACATTCAAAAGTAACGTTCCCATAACGCATGCCAAATAATGGAATGTTCCCTCAATGTTTGCATAACCAAGAAAAAACTTTTAAAAACATTTTAAGACGTTCAGCAAACATTCAAAAATAACATTTTCATAATGTAACGGGAACGTTAGCAGAATAGCTCATTGTTTTGTTAGCTGGAACATACCAGAACCAAATATGGGAATATTAAATGTATGCTAATATTGAGCAAAAAACCCCAGCGTCGTCAGCTTTTTCAATTACTAATACATAGTGAGTGTAAAATGCTGATGCATGTATGAAACGCTGGCTGCTGTGTTGTGTTGCCAGCGCACTGCAAATGTTCCCTCAATGTTTGCATAACCAAGAAAAAACTTTTAAAAACATTTTAAGACGTTCAGCAAACATTCAAAAATAACATTTTCATAATGTAACGGGAACGTTAGCAGAATAGCTCATTGTTTTGTTAGCTGGAACATACCAGAACCAAATATGGGAATATTAAATGTATGCTAATATTGAGCAAAAAACCCCAGCGTCGTCAGCTTTTTCAATTACTAATACATAGCGAGTGTAAAATGCTGATGCATGTATGAAACGCTGGCTTCTGTGTTGTGTTGCCAGCGCACTGCAATTAAAGCGGCTCATGCCTCTCGAGTCCTCTAACGCTGCAGCACAAATGTGCTGATGAATAAAGACGCTCCCAATTAAATCATAAATGACGAATCACGTTCATTAAGAGTGAGCACCTTTGGTTTTTGACCCCTGCCCTCCTGTGACCCGCGAGCTCGTGTGCTTTTCAACTCAATGCTGTTTTGATTCCCTTTGAGTGCCGATCCGGGAAAACGCGCTTCTGGGTTAACTTACAGCTGATGACTCTCTCACAAACACGAGCTGTGTGACGCTCCAGCAGTGAAGTTCATTACACCTCATTGCACTCAGGGGGTGATTACCGGTTTTAATAACTCACAATTACTGTAAAGCTTCTTTTGTGCTGCCCACGTGCATTAGGGAAGGGCCCGATTGCCGTCTCATTCTCCGCGCGCATGATATTTACGGGAAATCTCTGCGCTGTCGATCTAATAGACTGCTGGTCTTTGAGGCTGAGAAAATGAGGCATGGATTGCTTTGGCCCCAAATGTCACGGCAAACAATTTAGAGGGACGCATGTGAGCACGTGACGCTCCGCTGCTGATGTGTAGATTATATTTCAGCAGGTTAGAGATGTTTCGATTCATGAAGGCTTTTGTTCCTCACAAAGAATCGCGGTTTGTGTGCTTCTGAAGACTTTCAGTGTAATTAACGGAGCTGCACATTCACTGTTGATGAGCAAATGCATTTGTTAATGAGGAAAAAAGGCCATTTATAATGAAAGAAAGAAAAACAGCGCAAGAAGGCATCAAGTCGTGACTTTAAAATGATTTAATTAAAGGTTGTGTTCAGAAGAGTCTAGGCTATCAGACGCGGCTTTTTTTTTTTTATTTTAATCGAACTGCTAGACATTACAGCGTTTAAGGCATTATTACTGAGATCTTTCTCTGTAAAGCTGCTTTGAAACAATGTCCCTTGTGTAACGTGCTTTATAAATAAAACTTCACTTCAGCTCAGGGTTTCTGCAGGTCTGATGGAGGTGAAAACACAATATGTCAATAAGGACTCTAAATGTACATGTGTTCTGTTAACACAGCTTCCAACAGATCTCTATTACCATTTCATTTGCTTTAGAAAAATAACAATAGCTTAAGGCTTGAATATCTCTGCGCCCAGACACTAGAATATGGAAATAACGTTTACTGTACATGCAAAAAGGTGCGGTTCTTCCTCAGTATTTCTGTCTTGTTTTCTAGTTCAAATGTCTAAAGATTCATAAATCAAGACACATTTACTGGAGAAGCACAACGACAGAAAATAAGAAGTCTTGTTTTATGAGAAACTGATCAAAATGAAGTGAGTTTATGATTAAAACAGGAACAAATATCTGCCGGTGCATTCAGAAAAATCAACTTAATTCAAAGAGAAACCAGTTTCAGTTCCCCATCGACAGATATTTGTTCTTCTTTTATTCATAAACACTTCATTTTGATCAATTTCTCCGAAAACAAGACTTCATATCTTCATTTTGCGTCACCAGTAAATGTGTCTTGATTTAAGATGTTGAGATTGATGGTTAAACATATTTTCATTTTTTAAATAAGGAAGAAGCATCAACATCGTTGTCGGTGTCAAAAAAGTGTACGGCACATAGACTCGAGCTTGCTGTGAGTGATACGCTCAACGCAATTGGAGCAACTGATCATTTCAAAATCCTCATGAATAAACTTTACTCGCTCTATCACACACCAAACAAAAATAGAATGGAGCTGAAAGAGTGTGCAGAAAGTCTAGACATCCAGCTGCTCAAAATTGTGAGAATTCCAGACACTCGTTGGGTCGCATCAAGCTACAGAACTATCAGTTGATCTCCATAAAGAGAATGCATAAGATAATTGATGCACACAAATCAATTGTACGACAAATGCGAGTGTCAGATCAGCCACACAGCAGTAAGCCAGAGGCCAATACAAGAGAACTGCTTCCAAGGTGTGAAAATCCAGTGACCGGCTGATCGATCAGAAGGAATTTTTCAAGGCTATTGCAAGGAATATAGAGGAACGTTTACTGTGTATAGGTGGATGAGGACAAGAAGACAGCCAGATACAGCAGGATGATCGATGAACTGAAAGTGCTGATCCCCTTAATACTGGCCTGAAAACACCGGGCCGTTATTCGAGGAAAGTGAAGTTGAGTCCCTTTGCGAGCGTTTTCGAATCGACACTCCCAGAGTTGTATAGCGTGCTTACAGAGAGTATAAGGACAGTAATGGACAACAGGTCTCAAATGAACTCAACGACCTTTTCAAGTGCATCAATACAATTCCCATCTCCAGCACAGTATGCGAACCAGGCTTCTCTCATATGAATTTGATATGCACATCAAGCTCTTAACATAGACAATTTCAACCTTGCTGTTTCTATGCCTTGTTGGACCACCACTGTGCAAATTTAAACCAGAAACCTACGTTAGATCTTGGATTGCTAAAGGACACCGATATGCGGCTGACACAAAGTCCGCAGTAAAGAGGAGGATGACAAGAAGGGCTTCAATGCACTGTGGGCTCTTCTTGAAGATTAGACAATGCAAGTGATTTAATTTGTTTACTTTCCACAGCAGTGGTGTTTTATAATAATCATATCAGCTACACATATAAAAAATCATAGGCCGTGTATATATGTTAAGGAATAATACAAGAGTTCGTTCAGAAACTTGTGAATGATGTTCTTATAGTTGCGCTAAAGGCCAGATAACTCTGAATAAATGTTCTCTTAACGTTACGGGAACGTTGTTCATAACTTTGAGAGAACCTTGCCAGAACGTTCTGAGAATGTTTCCTGTTTGTTTGCACTGTTCTCAAGTTTCACATTCTGTTTTTCTATTTAACTGAACTAAACCAACCACTGACGGTTTTAAAGTGCATTTATATTCCAATTATGCTGTTCTTTATTAGTATTTGTGAAATTCAGTGCAATCATATACATTTCATGTAAGACAGAAAAATCTCCTTGACTACCTGTGCTAAAATCAAACATAGCTGTAAGAAATCCAGAAGGAGCATGAAGATCCTCAATGAGTTTAATCAGATTGTAGATGTTTTTAATCAAACCTGACACCTGTGTGTGTGTGTGTGTGTGTGTGTGTGTGTGTGTGTGTGTGTGTGAGTGTGTGTGTGAGTGTGAGTGT
>NW_015549661.1:130602-131998 GCF_001515605.1 Sinocyclocheilus anshuiensis | reverse complement strand
TGAGTGAGTGAGTGAGTGAGTGAGTGTGAGTGAGTGAGTGAATGTGTGTGTGTGTGAGTGAGTGAGTGTGAGTGTGAGTGTGAGTGAGTGTGAGTGTGAGTGTGTGTCAGTGTTGGGTGTAACGATTTACAGTAATTAAATTACTTATCCACTGAAAAGGTAAAGTAAGGGATTACTGTTCATTTTTAGGTAATTTAATTACAATTACTTATAAATTACTTGTGTTACATACTGTAAATAATTTCAACAGTTCTAAAATCAATACTGAATTTGAAATCTAAATTTACAGTCTAAAGATAAAATTGAGTGCAGCGTCTTTAACCCTCTGTACGCCGGCGCGTTCACTTTCAGTTTTTCCTGATTCACAGAGAAACCTTAAATACTCAGATGCAGATAAGACTAAAATCAATCGAATCTAAAAAAGGGCCTACTTTTATTTGTGTACACTGACAATAACAACAAAACATTGTGCTTTTGTAAAATAAACAAAACAAACGGTGCGCTTTCTGCCGTCTCGGTCTCCGTGAGCAACTTTCTATGCATCACAAACTCAGCGAATACTTGACACAGAGACGTGAGAAACGTGTCTATCGAAAGCTTGAAGTGTCTACTTTTAAATGAACGAATTCAAATCGAAAACGAATATTCTCTGATTATGTAATCCATATGAAACTAAAGCGAGGTACAGTCTTTCCCGTATATGAGCCCATTATATGCAGTCACCTGCACGCAAACGCCCTCACCTAGATACAAAAATTAGATTTAAAAAATCATAAAAATTTCATAGTTTTTGAAAGAAGACCTGCTGTGAGGAATAAGCCTGAATTTACCTCAGAAGAACAGTGCGATCTGACGCAGCTTTATTCAGCGGAGGAGATCATTTCTGTAATTTATTCTTACCTGCATTAGTTAACGTGTTATTTTTACATAAACATCTTGCCAAACTGAAATGTATTGTTTAACTTTTCTTAAGCTTTTTTGTTATTCAGATATTTTACAGAGTATTTCTATTTGTTAACCAAAGAAGGTTACATTTTTTATAAAAATGTTTAAGTATTACAGTTGTTTTAAAGCTAAAAGGCTAAACTATTCTATGTTTAACTAAATTGTAAGAATAAAGAGTTTAATTTCTATTGTCTATGCTTTAAAGTTTATAGGGATTTTAAGATGTAGCCTAATTAGCGATTTGAATAATTAAGTTACTTATTGAGTAACTAAATTACTTTTCAGACAGAGTAATTAGTAAAGTAATTTAAATACAATATTGATGATGTAATTAGTAATAGTAATTAATTACTTTTTGAAAGTAACTTACCCAACACTGGCTGGGATCGTGTAGAGTCCTTTGAAGCTGCAGAAAGAAAGACATGAACATCTCGGATGACATAGGGGCGAG
>NW_015549661.1:108777-130425 GCF_001515605.1 Sinocyclocheilus anshuiensis | reverse complement strand
TGTGTGTGTGTGTGTGTGTGTGTGTGTGTGTGTGTGTCAGAGTCGGTGTGTGTTCATACACACACACACACACACACACACCGGCTCTGACTTCACCTGTCATCAACCATCTGATGTGTGTGTGTCTGTGTGTGTGTGTTCCATAAATAATTGTCAGTAACATGGTAAATTAGAGGCTCTGGAATTCTGTGTGAGTTTAATAACATCCTGTTGTGGTGAGAGGTTAACAATCAAACACGCAGCGTGGGATGTTATAAATATCAGCGCTTGGCCAGAAACATGCCGGATTTATTCTGATGTTTCCATGGCAGCGACAGACGGGTCAAACACTTGTGCAGAACTAGTTTGATCGCTTGATTCCTTCTTTAGACGCGGTGGCTGTCTCAGAAAGTTCAATGTGTTTCATTAACAAACTTTCTCCTCTTCATTCACACTAACTGTGCATCTGTGAATAATGAGAAAAGTTATTTCCATGTTCTAATGTTTGGGATTTCTTTAATTAATGGGGGAAAAAAAGAATGAAAAACCATTGCAGATCTGTGGGAAGTTACATTTTCAAACTTTAAAAGTGTTGTTAATCCAATGCATTCACATTTAGAGACCATATTGATGTATTGCTTCGTTCAGTTTATTCCATACATTTTTATTTTACTCCGCTTCTGATAAATTTACCATCATCAAACCTGCAGAAATCCCGTATTGTAGATCTAACACGAGTTCTTGTGTCATTGATCACACTTGTTTTCTCCAAACTCGTGTCCTGTCGTCCCACGGTTCTTAGTGTGTTCTTAGAGTGTTGAGTTGCAGTATGGGAGCAAAGGATGTGGTTTTGAGTGTGATGGATGCAGAGATGATGGAGACTCACCACATGTCCAGACAGGTGGAGTAGTCTGTGGATCCCAGCAGCACGTCTGGAGGACGATACCAGAGCGTCACCACTTCATTAGAGTATGTGTGGCTGGGGACCGACTTCGCACGGGCCAGCACACACACACACACACACACACACACACACACACACTTGTCACATCAGTCTGTCATATGTGGCCTGTCAGCAGATTCAGATGCTGGACTCGTGTTTTTCTCCTGGCAGGACAGATTATTGGCATCATGAGTGCAGAGGAGGAAAAATGAGCACTGCTTTCATCTCTGTGTGTGTGTGTGTGTGTGTGTGCGCGCGCCGTCTCAGACGAGTTGTGTGTCCTTTGGGATGTTTTTGGTTGTTCATGTTGTTCTGAGTTCATGTCACACAGCAGTAGGTTTGTTATGATGTAATAAATCAGAACCAGTGTTATTTTAATATCATTGAGAAACTACACTGAAAAAATAGTAAAACAATTAGTGAAAAAAAACAACTTTCACTCAGAAATTGCTTGTAAATTTCACAAACAAGTTTGCAAGTAACACATTGAAATAAACATGCAATTTTGAAGTAGATTTTTGTGTAAAACATACAACAATAAAAATTATTTTAAAAATATTTTACAGTGTATTTTATAGTTTATATTTTGAATTCATTTTTATTTTAGTTGTAGTTGTAGTTATTTAGTACATGAAGTTAAGCAGCCAAAGAGCAACAAAATGATGTTGCTAAAAAGAACATTATTTTGTGTATTTGGTGTAATGAAGATTATAATGACTTATACTGTCTTTTTACGCGTTGCGTTGCATCGCGCTACGTAAACATAAAACCATGTCTGCATTTGTGATCGGAGAAATGACAAACAACAAGCCCTACTCTACACTGCCCAAAGCTCACGTTTGAATCATCAGTGGCAAATTCAGGAAACAGTCTTCCATAAAATGCACTGGACAACTTTGAATATTTGGGTTGAAGTGTTCTGGAACAGTGTTGTAAATACAACTTAAACACTGATTTCTAGTCGTGTCCTCTTTTGGAAGACCAAACAAAGTAGTTTCGCTTTCACAACAAAACAGCGTCACACACCGCGACCTAGAGTATGCGGAGGCCGGCTTGAGTGAGCAGAGGCTGGGGGCTTGAGAATGGCGCGGCCGGCGGATTCGACGAAGGAGGCTTGCGGCAACCACATGTGACGACCCCGGGCTGGACTCCGCTTCGTTAAAAATTTAAATCGCATCATATGACCCCTTTAAAATGTAAATTTAAATTAAAGCATTCTTTAACGTTCTGCCTGGAAACAAATATGCCGTGATGCCAAACCCCCACATTTTAGAAGAAAGCCATCGTGTTTACAGCTGTGATAATGAGCGCTTACCAGGATCAACTAAACGCTGGATTTTCAAAAGTATGTGAAATATTTAAAGTTTGCGGCAAAGAATCTTTCAAATACGTTCAAGAGTTTTACATACGGTCTGTTATTGTGGCGACATTTCCACGCCCCGAAACATGACGCGACACAAACCGAAACGTGATTGGTTTTTGCTCTTCAAAGCGGCCAAGCTTCCCAGAACTTCTGCCGCTGCCTCAGAAGCCTGTCCGAAATCAGTTTCATGAGGTGCCTTCGTGCAAAAACGCTGCCTGCAAAGTCATTGCCTCATACAGCAGCGAGGCAGCAAGTCAGCTGCCTTAAGTTTTCAGATGCAGCCCAGGTTAGAGGTGACGTGTGTGTTATCAGGAGTATGTGTGGGGTCAGAGGTGACGTGCGTGTTATCGGGAGTATCTGTGGGGACAGATGTGACGTGCGTGTTATCAGGAGTATCTGTGGGGTCAGAGGTGACGTGCGTGTTATCAGGAGTATCTGTGGGGTCAGAGGTGACGTGCGTGTTATCAGGAGTATCTGTGGGGTCAGAGGTGACGTGCGTGTTATCAGGAGTATCTGTGGGGTCAGAGGTGACGTGCGTGTTATCAGGAGTATCTGTGGGGTCAGAGGTGACGTGTGTGTTATCAGGAGTATCTGTTGGGTCAGAGGTGACGTGTGGCGTGTGATCTGTGCTGCATGCGCCGCTGCTGCTCTCCGGTCCCAGACGCCCGGCGGTCCTCTGAAAGCACAGATGAGAGATGCTCGTTCCCGCTGACGCAGCATCCTTCCGTCCGTATGCAGCTCCTCCAGGTGAGACCACGGTCAGCAGATGCTGCTGAAGACAATCCACAGAAGACTTCTGCTTAATAATAGAGAATGTTGGGCATAAGCAGAAAAATGGCAAAGGAAAAGAAAAACCACCTGAGAAATAACAAAAGTTGTGCGATGGGCTTATGAAGTTGCTGTAAGAATGAATTCAGCATTTTTCTGTGTTACGTCACCGTGAGTAAGTTACTGCCATTATAGACCGAACAATGATTATATTATATGAGAGATCAGCACAGATTGCTCAGTAATGTACTTTCAAATTATTCAGCTTGTGATAAAATGGTATAATTTGAGTTTCAATCAGGGATTCCCAATTTTTTTTTTGTCATTCAAACCCATCTGACATAAAATATTTAATATTATTTGCATGTTCGCAGTTCTCTAATGTAGATTAACTAATAAAATATAAAATTTTATTTTTATTGTTTTTATTTAAAAAACATTTATTTTTATGATTTAATTATTAGATTTTCATACACTGGTGAGTTTGGGAAACCCTGTGTCTCTGAATTTTGACCAATTTTGATGCATTTTTCATTCATTTTCTCAACAAAATAAAATACATGTTATTCTTTAATTATTTTTCCCTTGTGTTGCAGACGTTCACATCTTAAGCTGGTCTTCACCTGTGAATCGCTCCACACATTAGAGCATGGTTCCTGATGTGCGTCTGAAGGACGGCTGTGAACATGAAGACTGAAAAGCGTCTCGCAGAGAACAAAACCACAGCAAGGATGTCTGTCTGAACACCGACATCCAACCATCCATCCAGACGGCATCCAGAAGAGCTCTCATCAGTGAGAATGAATCTCTGAAGGAGATCCAGAGATCAGGAACTGAAGAACTTCAACATATTAAGAGCTTCATTTAACATCAGCATGAACCACGCCATCACTGAACGGCAGTAAGAAGATGAACAGAGGTTTTTATGTATTTTTTAAAAGAAAATTCAGAAACTTTGTGACAAAATCAAAAGACACTTTACTGTAAGCCTCTATATGTTAATATTAGTCAACACGAGTTAACGTGAACTTAAACCTAACAATAGTTTATTTATAAACCACATTAACCGAGATTAATGAAGCTTTAGTGTAAGCTCAGATACTGTGAACAAGCTGAAGCTGAATGTGTTATTTCTGAATGTTCTCTGAACATTCAAATGTCCAGTTTTTTTAAACATTTAAAAATGTTTTTCTTGGTTATACGAACGTTAAAGGTAGGGCAGGCGATTTCAGAGAGGCTAGCAAATAGCAAGCTAGCTTTGACAGCATAAGATCCCACCCTCCCTGCAAATCAGTCTCCAAAGCCACGCCTCCTCTGAAACACATGACCGCGCACAGCAGAGCAGAGATGAACCAGCGATCATTCTAATATGCTGCTTTATTATCAATGTTGGAAACGTTTTTTTGGAACCTGTGATACTTTTTTGGGGTTCATTGATAAATAAAAAGTTCAAAAGAACAGCATTTATTCAAAATAGAGATGTTTTCTAACAATATAAATCTTTACTATCACTTTTTATCAATTTAACAAATCCTTGCTGAATAAAAACAAATTACATTTTTTTTTTTAAATAAAGGTAACACTTTACTTGAAGGGGTGTGCATAAGACTGACATGACCACAATATGAAGGAGGTTTTATGCATGTTTATGACAACTGCCATTAAGTGTCATTCGCTCAGTTATGTCATTTTTAATGCAAATATGACATTATTTGACCTAACCCTAACCTAACCCTACCCCTACCCTTAACCCTAACCATAGCCCATAACAAAGACATCTCAAACAATGTCATCTTTGCATTAAAAATTACATAACTGAGCGAATGACACTTAATGACAGTTGTCATAACATGCATAAAAACCCTTCATATTCATGACATGTCTAATATGATTATGTAGGTGTCATGTCAGTCTTATGAACACCCCTTCATGATTATGTAGGTGTCATGTCAGTCTTATGCACACCCCTTCAAGTAAAGTGTAACCAACATAAATACTGACCTCAAGCTTTTGACCGGTAGTGTATATTGTTACAAAAGTTATATTTTAAATAAATGCTGTTCTTTTTTTTTTACTTTTTATTCATCAAAGAATCCTGAAAAAAAGTATCACAGGTTATAAAAAAAATATTAAGCAGCACAACTGTTTCCAACATTGCTAATATATCAAAACTTAATATCACCAAAATGAAATGAGAAGCTGCTAACAGACGCTCTCATCCACACAAGGGCAACACTGATGCCTTCACTTCCAGGTCAAGAAGCTGTCAATCAAAACTCAGTAGCCAATGAGAACACACCGCTGCTGGCCCCGCCCCCACGACAGAATTGTGCCAGAAGGGCGAGCGAAAACCTCAGACACGCAAATGAAAACTCTGGAAGCAAATTTGTAAGTACAGATCAGTGAAAGAAAGAGGAGAAAACATGCAGTGTATTAAAAACCTATTTATATAAACGTATTGTGTATTTTTCCAGTTTCAAAGACATTTTCAATTTATATTTTCGTACGTTTCTTGAAAAGTTACGTTCATTTTTATTGGCACAAAAGTAATTCCATAAAAGACCAGGTAACCTATGTTCTATTAACATTACTTGAAGGGTTTTTAGTTGTTGTTCAGAACCTGTTTGTCACATGCTGAATTGTGGGAATAAACGAGTGTTCAGCGTTCTCACTTTATAAAACTGAACATCAGCTCATTAGGTATACAGCACTGAACATGCAGCATCTTTATGCTTTAATAACTCCTCAAACAACATATCGCATTGTCTTAATGTGATGCGCAAGAGCTGAATAGTTTACTTCCATATATCTCAACAGTCAAAAAGCCGCTTTGAGATAATGGCGGATAGCATTTTAATCAGCGGCGGGGTTAATTAAATGACAGCGAGAGAAAGTCCATGTCAAGAATCGCGCTCAAAACCGTGTCACAGAATAAATGTCAGCACGATACTTCACACACTCATTAATGAAAATCACTGGCTCCTCCAGCTCTGCTCAAAGCAAACACACCGAGACGAGCCCAGTCTTTGTGAAAGTGTGTTTAATCACAGCAGCCGTGGAATATGATGTTGTGTGTGTGATTAAAGAGCAAATACTGGCAGCTCCAGCTGCATATTTAGCCGCCTTGATGGAGGTCAACACGCTTTAGCTGTTAAATCCAGACGCTTTAGTCTCTCGAAATGAAGGTTATACTCTTGGAGAAACGAACTAAATTATCCTTTTGGTTTCTGGGCACTTCAGAAGCAGCTCCATATAAAACAAGCCGCCATGTGCAGGACTTTATTGCTGGCGTTATTAAACCACGATCGCGTACATTAATCAAAGTAGAAGGTTCTGAACGGCAAATGAATGATGAGCGTTATGAATGATTGAACATCATCGCGGGAGGGAAGAGACGCCACGCCATTAATCGGTTTGGACGGCGAACAGATTTCACAAGCAAGCGCTGTTTAATGGACTCGAGGCCCTCAGCAAAGGCCTCTGCCATTAACACAACACAACCAACAGCAGGACACTATAACAGCTGATTGACAGCCAACACTAGCTTCATTCTTGTTCTCTTTCACAAACAGTGACATGAGTTCAGTTTGCATGAGAGTATTTTCATTATTTAGACACTTTTGACAGTAGCTATGTTTCCATCCTGTTTTTTGCTTGAGGTGGTTTTTGACTTGTGCGAGAAAAGGGTTTATGCGAATAATGGGAGATGGAAATGCATTTCGCGAATAAATTCCTCCATGTGTATCAAAAAAGTCATGTGACTTTGCGTAATGGGACGGCATAACCTGACTAACCAGTGGACCGATCTCATTGCAAATCATCTGAAATGTTATGGTCATTCTGAAATGCCTGAACAAAGTCTGTCGTCAAAGTATTTCTGTAAAATCGCCTCCTTACACGACTGCGTTCCCAAAATCAATGAGCGCATTTATTGTGTTTCATCTGCTCGCTCTGAGGTGCAAGTAATTGATTATATATGAAAATTAATATATTCAGTGGCTTCTCCTACTTTTCTTAGTGATATTTAGTGCCAGTTTATCAGGAAGTGACGATTTTGTTCTCTTTGACTTGTTGATGGAAACGGTGTTTATTCGCAAATGTTTTATGCGATATTCCAATTTTGTGCATAAGTTAAATTCCCAACTTTGGATGGAAACCCGTTTGCGTTTCCATTACCCGTCAAATTGAAATTGCGAATTGAAAATACGCCCAATGGAAACACATCAATTTCGCCAAAATGCACGAGGTGGTTTTTCAGGCAATTCGAACATAAATATTATGCAAAACTGCAATGGAAACTGTTTTTTCGCATTTACAAGTCACCTGGCGTACATAAAAGTAACATGATCATTCTTTAATGTACTATAACCTCCAAGAAACACTTCATACATGGCCGCTCTCAAGTATAATGGGCTTTCCTTGCCATTACTGCTTGGATAACCTCTTATTTACACTGCACACGTCTGCGGCGCATTACAGACACCGGAGCTGATCGCAGGAACTCTAGTCAATGCTTGAGTTTATAGCAGAAGCGACTCTCCACGCTGCTTCGCTAAAGATACACGCCTACGTCTCCTATGATTGAAAATAATGGCTAGTGCGGTAGCTGTGATATGCGTAAACCTACCAACATCTGTCGCCATGACTTATCGCGAGAGGAAAAATTACGTTTTAGTCGCATAACATCGGTTAATGGAAACACAGTCATTTCACAATAGTTTTTTAAATCGACATTTATAAAATATCACAAAAGTTTTGCGCAAATCTGTAATGGAAACGCAGCTAGTGAGAAACCAGCCAGAACAGCTACGCTCATGTCAAAAGACCCCTTTCACAGTGAAATACCGCTGTTCCTCAGTCAAATATCACTGATAAATCCTCCTCTGATGGTGGGGATTATCATATACCAGGCTAAGGAAAAATATGTCATAAGAACATTTCATTAAGTTATGAAAAATTATTTCTAAATGTTCCCTGAATGTTCAAACATCCAGTTTTTTCTCAGTTATGCGAACGTTAAGGAAACATTCCAATTTATCATTTTGCAAACCTTATGAGAATGCTATGTTTGAATGTTTTTTCGTGAGTTCTGAAACAAGTAGTAACATTTAAAAATTGTCCCACTGAAATGTTTCAAAACACGTTCCATGAACAATGTACAAATAATGTTTTTGTGCTAACGTTTTGAGAATGTTATTAAAGATGGGATAACTGAACAAACGTTCTATTATTGTTACTGGTAGAACATTTGTTCATAACTTTGAGAGACTCTTGCCAGAACGTTCTGAGAATATTCTCAGTGCATTGGACAGTCATTGGCTCATATTTAACAGAACTAACTGCACTCAGTGTAATCTAAACCTATTTTTACTGTGTTTTTGATCAGATGACAGCAGCGGATGTGAACACCCGTCGGCCTGTTTCTCTTTCTGACCGCAAGGTGCGAGTCAGAGCTCAAGCTTTTATTGGCTAGGTTGTAATATCATTCTAATCGTTGAGACTGGCTATATTTGTGTCTTTACGTCGACTCCACAACAACAGCAGCATTGTGATAAAACAGGTCTCTCTGGCTCTGCGCTCGAGGCGTTTGAGTAATGCGATGCTCGCCAGCGGAGTTCCCTTTTTAATTGCTCCGATTCCTTCTCCCGGTCAGACCCGGCACACACAATAGAGTCTCAGGCCGACGTCGGCAGCCTCTCGGCACATTAATCATGTCTGTCTGCAGGAGCCGTGCAGACGAACGTATCTGGGGTCGCGTTGCTTGACAACAGAGCGCAGGACTTCCAAATGTTATCGCACCAACACACAGACGATCCTGTCTGCTGACACCAACCTCTCCAGCTCAGGCTCCCGCCAGCTGCAAATTATAACCTACTGGTTCAGCAGAAGCCTTTCGTGTGGTTTTTCATTAGGGCTGATCGAACAGTGAGATGCTGCTGCTGGTGGAGGTGATGGAAAGACTGGAGCAGAGGTGATCGATGGATGGAAATGCTTTTCTAGATGAAGCTACAAGTATCGTCAGTGATGGGGATCTGTGTTATGGGAGGTTTTGTGCTCATTTATTATTTGTGAATTAATTAAGGGGAGGATGAGAGCTGGCTGTACACCAACTGCTAATTTACCCAGAAAGTTGGCAGAAATCCGTAATGAAGGTGAATTCAGCAGCACAATTTGAAAGTGAACTTGAGTTACAGTAGCCTGTTCAAAATAAATGAGAGGAAAGTCAGTATTCACAATCATATGGTGTGGGAGTTGTGAAGTCATAAGTCAAGTTTTTTTGGTTGAAGCGAGATTTTAACATTCATGCATTTGGCAAGAGCTTTTATTTCATTGCATTCAATGTACACATTTGATCAGTTCATGCATTCTCTGGGAATCGAACCCATGACCTTCTGTTGCAAGCGCCATGATCTACTGATCGAGCTATAGGAAGGATATAGATGCAATTTAACTTTTCTACAAAACATTCAGCAAGATTTTTAAACTGTCAGGGAGAGACTTTGTGGCTTTCTCAGTTTGTGTAAATCCACTTAGGCTTCAGAGTATTTATTTTTCTCCACATTAATTTCACACATGTACAAATATGTGGTCTTATCTACTCTGAAAGAATGGAAGTGAAGTGTGACAACATACCCCATAGGTGGAGCACATAGGACAGCTTAAAATGTTCAATCTGATCTATTCAAAAATATATATACTAAAAATGTATTGTATAAGGCAGTATATAAATAAAGGTGACGTGACTAAATATTTTGTCAGTTAAAGACAATTATTGACTTTATATAGCAATAGCATTTGTTTAGTAATTAAAAATAAACTAATTTTGGAGTTTGACAATAAACATAGCAAAACGGCATAAAAAACACTTTCAGAAAACAGCTGATTTGTAATAATAAACACTAAAACTGAGATGAAAACAGTAACTTAAGAATGTCTGGAAACCTTTAATCCATGCATTTTACAATGAGCCCTGCATTTGTGCCCCGCTCTTTTCTACTTCTAAAACGATCGATAAGGAATGCACATCAAGTGTGTTTTTGCTTTTTATGTTTTTATTCAATTTATGAATGTACTGTAAATTTAATTGTTATATATTCTATCGTAATTTTACAATGTAATGTATTTTGTTAGATTCAACAAATTGACAGTAAATACAGATGCTGTATCCATAGCGTCTGACATGTTTTCTCACTGACCTGCGGCTAACTGGGAAACTCTGACAGTGTTGCAGGAAGAATTATATAAACTTGTTAAATCATCTAAACCTAACAACATGTATGTTAGATTCTATACCATCTAAGCTACTAAAAGAGGTGCTTCCAGAAGTCATAGATCCTCTTCTGAATTTCATTAATTCATCATTGTCATTAGGATGTGTCCCTAAAGCTGTCAAATTGGCTGTTATTAAGCCTCTCATTGAAAAAAGCACAACTTGATCCTGGAGAATGTTAATTACAGACCGATCTCAAATCTAATTTTTCTATCAAAGAAAAGGTAGTATCCTCTCAGCTATGTTCCTTCTCAGAGAGAAATGGTATCTGTGAGGATTTCCAGTCAGGATTTAGATCGTATCATAGTACTGAGACTGCTCTCATTAGAGTTACAAATGACCTGCTCTTATCATCTGATCGTGGTTGCATCTCTCTATTACTGCTACTGGATCTTAGCGCTGCATTTGACACTATTGACCACGACATGCTTTTGAATAGACTGGAAAATTATGTTGGCATTAGTGGAATTGCATTGGCATGGTTTAAATCTTACTTATCTGACCGTCATCAGTTCGTAGCAGTGAATGACGGGGTATCATATCGATCACAAGTACAGTATGGAGTGCCACAAGGCTCAGTACTAGGACCATTGCTTTTCATGCTTTACATGTTACTCTTGGGAGATATCATCAAGAAACATGGTGTTAGCTTTCACTGTTATGCTGATGATACTCAGCTCTATATTTCTTTGCGGCCTGATGAAACATACCAATTCACAAAACTAACAGAATGCATAGCTGATATAAAAAACTGGATGACTAGTAATCTCCTGCTGCTAAATTCTGAAAAAAACTAAACAAAGGTGTAAATTATTGGACCAAAAACCTGTCTACCACTTGATGGCTGCTCTGTCAAGTCTTCATCATCATCAGTTAGAAGCCTAGGTGTGCTATTTGATAGCAATCTTTCCTTTGAAAAAGCTTTTATTTTGTCCATTTCTGTCAGTGATGGAGTTTTGGTTCCTTGCCACTGTCGCCTTTGGCTTGCTTAGTTAGGGACACAATTTCTGGCAATATTGTTGACTTGACTGCACAGACACTATTGGAAGAGAGCTGAACTGAGCTGACGATGACATCACTGAATCATCAATCAACTGACTTTAGCTGATAAACTGACTGTTTTCTATTGTGCTCTTGCATTATCAGCACACGTTTTTCCTGTTTGACTCTGTAAAGCTGCTTTGACACAATCTGTATTGTATAAAGCGCTATATAAATAAAAGTGACTTGACTTGACTGGTTGCTAAGTCCACATTTTTTCCCGCAGAATTGGGCTATTTTATGCTGCTGCCGTGGGTTGAAGTAAAATCCCTCCTGAGAAATCCATCCCGAGGCGAAGCTGTTTTGGTGCGATTTTGCCATTTTCCCCCAGAACGCGATTGGACTAGTTTTATGTACCAGTTGGGCTGAATTTGTTATGCAGACCTGGAAACCCTGAACTCTGGGCTTAAAGGAAGCTACAAGCTTTGCACTCATAATTATGACTATGTGTCGTTCATGTGCATTCAACTTGTAAATACAATTTTTCCGACCTGGTGTAACCGTGCACTCTGTGTAAAATGCTGCGTCCCAATGTGCCTACTTATACTTCGCTCTTAAAGTATGTACTCTTTTGGTGTTTTTGCCAGCCGTGGGTCTTTATGTGGAAAACTCTGCTCATATTTTTTGCATAATGATGCATTTTAAAAGTTAACGACCAAACGGATGTTTATAAATGTTTACATTGTTGTTACAGATTAAATATAACACAGATACATTAAATACATATTTTTTACCAGCTTAAATGTTGATTATTAGAAACTCAATCCCCTTTATCTAAACCTCTCTACTTAACCGTCAGTTACGCACATCCGCAATATTTTTGTTTTTACGATTTTTATTCGTGTTTGTAGTTCTGAACCAAATCCTTTGCCAAAGCGCAATGGATTGTGGGTAATATTATCCATTAGAGTGTGCACGGATCCACACTTCAGAAATCGACCTGAAATAGTAGACCATCCGAGGACTTCTGGCACACTCTTTTCAACATACGATGCTTTGGGACACACTTATTCTAATCTCACATACTATTTAGGATGGATAGTATGAACATTGGGACGCGGGGTCAGTGAACCGCGAGTGCTCCTTCAAAAGTGATTTCAATACCCCATATATTGACAGTGTTAAAATTATATACAATATTAGAATGTTTGCGGGAGTGGGCGGTAACGGTCAGAAATTCAGTGGGATTGGGATTAAGAAAACAGTTCTGCCTCTGCACGGGATTCGATTCCTCACCAGCGTCATGTGCAGTGCTATTTTTTCTCTGGTTGTGTGAGGAACAACATAAATGTCCGATTCAGATGCAGCTGAAAAACTCAAATTTTCCAAAGCTGCCGTCCGGTTTGGACTGAGGTTGTAATTGTAATGCATCAGAGAAGAGCAAACGCTGAAGACCGCTGCTTCAGGTGACGAATCGTTTGATGCGTCCGATAAACAAACGATTTGACACAGGATGATTTCTGTCAGAGGGCATTATGAACTCATTCTGACATCTTAACGTGAGCTGCGACAATTCATTAGCCCCGTAACAAAGATGGCCAGCCATTCAGCGCTAACATCCAGCTAGCGACTCAGGCTAATTATCTGCCTTAATTGCTGGTGACCCTGCAGCGGCGTGCGTTTGAGAAGCCGGCATACAGCCAGAGTCTATTGATATTCACCTGCTGATGCGTTTGAGTTTGTGCTTGATTCATAATTATGGCTCTGTGGGTCTTTCTGCTGCGTTTGGCCTTCACAGACACACACTAGCATTATTCTTAGCTGCGCGTCTCCCGTCCTCATTATTCTACTTTATTATCAGTTCAGTAGTGTTGAACCCGTGGAGAGGCTGAGCCGCGCGCCCGCTTCTGAACAGACTATTAGCCATTTACAGCTAACAAAAACATGTTCTAAGAATGTTTTGTTAACGTTTCCATTAAGTTGTGGAAACATTACTTCTGAATGTTCTCTGAAGATTTAAAATGTTAGAAATGGTTTTTCTTGGTTACTTTTGATGTTACTTCAGAATGTTTTCTGAATGCTTTGATACAAGTAGTTACATAAAAAAAAAAATGTTAGCTGTCCCATTAAAATATTTAAGAAATGAAACATTCCATGAATGATGTATAAAGATTTTTGCATTTTAAGAACATTTTGGTAACGTTCCCATTAAGTTATGAAAAAAAAATGTCTTAATGTTTTCTGAATGTTCAAAAATTCCAGTTTTGAAAGGTTTTAGAATTGTTTTTTCTTGCTTATATGAATGCTAAGGGAACATACAAACATTATGGGAACATTTATTTTTTTATATTTTCTGGATTTTTTTAAACAAGTAGTAACATTTAAAAGAGATTACATGAACGTCCAACTAAAACGTTTCAGAACTAATACTTTCCATGAGCGATATATAAGTTATGTTTTTGTGATAACATTTTGAGAACATTTTTCTAAATGCTCAAAACATCAATTTTTTTGCATGTTTTCATAACGTTTTTTCTTGGTTGTATGAATGTTAAGGGAACATGCAAACATTATGGGAATGTTATTTTCGAATGTTCTCTGGATTTCTTGAAACAAGTAACATTTAAAATACCGTTAGATGAACGTCCAACTAAAACGTTTCAGAAATGAAGCGTTCCATGAAGGATGTATGTGTTAACGTTCTGAGAATGTTATGAATGTTATGTTAATGAATGTTCTATTAATGTTGCTGAAAGAACGTTCTGAGAATGTTCCTCGTTAGCTGTCAGTCAGTTTTTGCTTTTCCTCAGTCCATGTCCACATCTAATACAGAGCACAGCTAAAACATATTATATATCAAAATGCTTATATTATATATATATATAGATGTTTATGTGTTTATGTTTCATGTAAAGATGGCTTAATGATGCTGTTGTGAGAGCATAGATGTGGCTCTTTTTGGTTTCTCAGTTACAATTCATGTATTGTATTGACTTTCTCAAATGTTTCTCCTAAAAATAGACCCAAATGAGTCAATAGTTGTGGTTCAGTATATCTAGAGCGGGTCACGGGCGGGTCAGTCTCTCTTTCTGGTTCCATATAAAGAAGCCTGAAGGCAGTCCATTAATGACAGTAACGCCATCGCTCTGCTGCAGTGTTGGAGAGTAACTCACTCAAACCAGAAATACTGCTGATTTAACTCTTTTCCAGCAACTGCTAGAATAGTAGGCCTAGTGTTTTCCAGTAGTTTCTCTAGTCGCAGTGTGGCGTTACACAACATCACACGGCTGATTTTATGTCTCATTATATCGCACACGCAACCTTGCAGTGAAGCGCTGGAGCAGAAATCAAACGCTCCAGTAGGAAATCTCTCTGTAATGGTGTCGGGAGGTCTGATTCATTTCAGTGAACCGTTTTAATTTAAATGAACCAGTTCAAAAAACATTTTATCATTTTACAAAAAAACATTTGAATGATCATCACTTGATGTGTTTCTGGGACTCCCTGTGTGACTTTATTAAAGGAATGCTTGATGATTGATTAAATTAATGATTATGTATATTTCAGTGCTTGGGCGTTCTCTTACAAAACTTTTCTTTTCTCCCAAGGAACTTTCGTAAAAGAATGCAAACATTTTGCAAGCGAACACGACATCGTCAAATGTAATTTTTCCTCTGATTTCATTATTTATTTATTTTTGCTATGCGATCATCAGGGGCTCCTTACATTTTACAATCTACCTTCCTTTTTTTTTTTTTTTTTTGCAGAAAAATAAATAATTGGTGCTAAAGGCATTTTCAGCCTGTTTTTATTCCTTTTAATTCAATTTTTCAAGTGTTTAATTCATTTTTAATGACGTGTCATTACTTCTGTTAGTGTAATGATAAATACTTCTCTTTTTAATAATGGTATATTATCTGATAATTGTCTTATTTAAATTTGTTTTTGCCTCCTTATGGCTTTATTGTAGTTAGCTGCTTTCTAAAGTGCAGAAATTTTAAAAAATACTCCAAAATAAAAATTTGGAAAAGGTTCCAAAAGTGGGTTTTCACAGTGATCGCATGATGAAAACCATTGAAAACAGATTTGGTTCCCCAAGAACCTTTCAGTGAACAGTTCTCAAAAGAACCATTTTTAATTAGCCTGAAGAACATCTAAAGGACCTCTTTCCACTATAAAGTACCTTTAATGCAATGGAAAGGTTCTATGGATGTTAAAGGTTTTCAATAGATGCCAATGAAGAGCCTTTACTTGACTGTAGATCTGAGTAGCTTCTGCACATTTCCACATTTACCGCGCTCGTCTGATCCGTTCACATGTCTCTGCATGCGTCCGTCCACATCTATGGAGTCTGTAAGCTATGGCCGCAGTGTGAGTAGATATATCCTGCAGCGATTACATGTGTAAAGAGTGCAGCAGGAGCAGGAATCCACAAATCCTTCCTCTCATTTCCACCGCTGGAGTGAGTGTGCGTCTCAGTCCTGAATGAGATGGCTCAGAAATCTGATATAAGCGCTCGGGTCAGTGTGAAGACAAACCCCCCGAGGCACAGAGATCCAGCAGCACGGCCAAATGAATATGAATGGCACAGGTCAACTGCCTAGTAAAATAAGGCTGCAGGGGAGCAATAAACTAGGGATTTTTTTTTTGCAGGATGAATAATTCAGGGAAAAGCCATCCGGGGCACCGCGAGGGGAGCTAGATTGCTCCATTATGAAGCTGTAAAGCTGTGCTGAATGTGACTGAGCTCAAGCTGCCCTCCCAATTTCAGCAGGACACAAGCGGTGGCCTCCTCCCTCGAAGTCCTGCCGATCAATTTACAGATAAATAACCTGTCTGGAGGGGAGCGTCTGCATATCCGCACACACAGTCGAGCCTCCAGAGCTGATCATATATCAGAACAGAAATCCGGGATCATCTCGACGTGGGAGCTGTCGCTGTCATTGGAGGATCAGGGGGAATAACGGCACACCCGTGGCCGTCTGGACCGGCTTTGGCTGACCGGTGTGTCCCGGTGAGATAAGCCCAGTGCTGACACCTTCTGCTGACGGCTGTATTGTTCTGCTTTCTTCAGTGGCTGCTGTTCAAGCGGTTGAATGCAAGACAATACCAGAATTATCATTCTGATGCTGACGCGCTCTGTAGAGGATCGAGCAGGCCGTGACACGAGGACACTGAATCATTCACAGCTTTTACATTTACAGACTGTTTGACTAAAGAAACGGGTGATTTCAGCACCTCTGAATACATTTTCTTGCCTTAAATTCATGTTGAAACTCAAGTGCGGGGGATTAAATGCTACTTTATTATAATAAGGGTGTAGAAAGACACATATTTTGATGGAAACATTATTTTGCACTCTTAAAAATAAAGGTTCCAAAAGGAGGTTTTCGATGCAGTGCCATAGAAGAACCATTTTTGGTTCCCCAAAGAACCTTTCAGTGGTCAGTTCTTAAAAGAACCATTTTTTATTAATCTGAAGAACCTTTTACCACTATAAAGAACATCATGGATGTTAAAGGTTCTTCATGGAGCCACCAATGGCAATAAATGCCAATAATGCTGTGCATTGAACAGCTACTTTGTTTTATATTTTAATGTACAGCAACACTGGTTAGCAATGGTTGTTTTTAATGATGCTTTATGAATAAATCTGACATTGACATTACTGGAACACTGGATTGACCAATCATACACATTTCTGTTTATAATATATTTCTTCATGTGCTCACAACTATTGGGTTACACCTGACATCAAAGTCAAATTAATTGTTGCATTTTAATGGATAAAAACAGCACTTTCTTCAGGAAACAGCAGTGACACACAAAACACAACAGTAGATATGGACAATAAATACAGACAATCACAAGGTAAAACTGACAGTTTTGTTGTGTTAGGATCAGTTTGACCAACACTCGATATTCAAACTGCTCGAAATGCTGGTTAAACTCGTTATTTCTTCTTGAAATTTGGTGAATATTTCTCATTTTGGGTCATGAGCATGCATGTAAAGTTTGAACACATAGATGTGTTTTGTAAACGCTGTACAGCAACTTTTGTGTTGGGGTCATATAGACTACCATACACTGACCCCTATAGGTTTCTATGCAATTTGCAAAAATCAACACTTTTAAAAACACTAAAGAATCAGATTAAAAATATATATATATTTAGCTTGTCAAACACTAAAATATGAAATACACAATAACGTATGAAATGCACGTCTCAAAGTTGACTCTAAATCATCCCAGGAAAATTCACAGTTTCTTCACCAAGTTGAGTTTCACAGTCACAAAAATCTGTCAAAAGTTGTTTTTGGTTGTTAGTTTTTTTGGATCTGAATCACTAGACAGTTTCAGCACTGAACAGAAGCGTGAGAAACTCATTTCACCCTCACAAGGGTTTGAGAAAAAACACTGAAGAAACACACAGCAAGTACAAATAGCAATACATACT
Organism: Sinocyclocheilus anshuiensis; assembly: GCF_001515605.1. NCBI lineage: Eukaryota > Metazoa > Chordata > Actinopteri > Cypriniformes > Cyprinidae > Sinocyclocheilus > Sinocyclocheilus anshuiensis. The sequence continues at coordinate 112,664 of NW_015549661.1, read as the reverse complement.
ATTTACAGTACATTCAGTACAAATAATGTAAGATACTATTTATACTTACTATTTAGTGTGCAAGTAGTCAATACAAGAAGTCATGACAAAAAACATCAAAATCTTTATTTTGTGTCTGTGCAGCAAATTTTTAACAATAAAATATGTGGGTCAAATTGAACCCTAACACAATACAAACAGATCACGAAAACCAATGTGGTTCAATTTGAGCCGCGACACAGAAACTGAAGCCAGTTTTTGAGCACAACAGAACACAAGCAGGTAATCTATAGCTAAAGTGGATTATGATTGATTAGATCAGAGAAAGCACAGCTGATAACTGTGTTCGTGTGATCAGCGATTGGGTTTAATGGGAGCTGCTTTTCTCTCTAATAGCTGATACTCTGGAAATCCACTGGAGTGTTGCTGTCTGAACAACACTCTTATTTGATCTCAGTTTTAAATTCAGCTACATTTTCTGAATTTGCCATTCCAGATTAAGAGCAGACCCACACACAATAATCAGCAAATACACAAATCAATAGATATTTTGAGCTCCATTCGAGCACACACATCCGTATCCGTCGTTGTGTGTGTGTGTGTGTGTGTGTGTGTGTGTGTGTGTCACTACTTTAGAGGGTATTTACATAATTTCATTCCTGTACTCCCCCATAACCTGAGTGTGAGCCAGTATGCATTTGTTAAAAGCGCTGCCCACACATCACCCAGCAGTGCCGTATGCAGTGGATGGGCTCGTCACCGGCCTCCCACACAGCGTTATATAAAACCAACAGCGTCTCTTCACAGGAGCATGAACGTCAGCAAGTGACTTCTCAAAGGTGTCAGTCAATTTAGAGAGAAGCAGAGGCTGGCTTCGCTGGAGTACAGCTTTCTTTGCTGTGCCTGCAGAGGGACAAAAGCAGGAGGTCGCGGGGTCGTCTGGAAGTGCTCTTCGCTGCGGTCGGAGCCGAACCGACGGGCGAAAAGACTCTGAAAGCATTTCCACAGATCAAGGCTGCCGTCTTTAGTGCTGTTCTGATCTGAAGATGCACCTGTAAATGGAGCAAATGGATGGAGCACAAAATAATCAATGACTAAGTTGCTCAAATATCTTTTTCAGAGGGTCTTACGGCTTGATCTGGAGCAACAGTGAGCGAAAAACACTGGCCCTGTTCATTAATAGCTTATTATTAATGAGTCGGCTAACAAATAAATGTCTGAAGTTTTCAATTCAAATGCAGATTAATCATTTTAAACATATTGAATCAAAGCACTGGCAATATGGCTTCAACCAATCAAAGACAAAGCATCTTGTTAATAATAATCATTTTATTCTCAATGAAGCTGCGCTATCCAGAGCCAACAATATCATAATTAGTATTTAATAATTCATAACATTATTTTTTGTAAACGAAGGATGAATTTAGATTGTTAGCTTTTATGTGCATTTTTAAAATCCATTGCATTATCTGGATAAAATGCATAAATATAAATTTGGAAAAATGATGCATGCAGTAATGCATAAATTAATAATCCATTAAATTATGAACGTCACATTACAGGCAAGAAATATTTTTTCATGCACTGGTCAGTTGACCAAAAAACATGTTCAACATGTTTCGTAATATAACACACATATAGGTGTTTATTTTATTGCACTTTATCTATTTGCATCTGTAGATTTCAATTCCAATCCATAAAGAGTTTTTCTCTTACAAACACCAAACTTTACAGATTTATTCCTCTCTATATTCTGTAGGTTTGTACATATTCCACTCACACTGATTTATACGTTTTACTCCTAAAAACATCTGTTTTCTGTCTGTTGACAGTATTTTCGGGTGTATGGAGTGATAAAAAGAGAAATCAAAAACATACATGTATAGTTAATATTTATTTTTTATATTTTTCTTTGTACACCCTTGGTACTTTTGTTATGCATTTGTTGTTTAAGCATCAATTAAAAAAAACGCACGAATTGGCCGTGAGAAAGCGTTGGGAAATCATATATATCGGCATAACCATGAACACATCAAACTCCACTCACGTGCGCCTCTTTCGCAGCTCCCGCTGGTATTTATAGAGCTCTTGTCTTTAGCACCCGCCTCTCATGTCGACGCTGTGAAGCGATTGGCTCGCGATCGCAAATAGACTGCTGTGATTGGCCCAACCGAGCTGTCCATCAAAGCGTTCCACGCCGCTCTCTTCAGTTCTCTCAGCGGGAATCCAAGTGTTTCCTCACTGAATGACAACAAACACTCCCAAAATATAAGCGTTACCGTCCACACACTGTAACGGAACCGGTAAGAATATGTCTGTACTTGTTGTTATGTTGAGATTATGACACGAGCGGCTCATTAGCGCGTCTGCTAACGCGATAGCTGGATTAGCTGGTTAGTCCTCAAACAGCTGGTTTAAATACACAAGCTGATTACTAGTGCAGTATATAGTCAGAATAGTTGGTGTTGTGCTTGCACAGCCTCTGAATAAATGCGCCGTGTGTCTTTCATTGAATCCGGCTCCGGTTTCTGTGGCTGAGCTCCACAGATGAGGCCTAAACGATCGACATGCCACGGGAATACAGCGACTTTGGATATTTGATGATCTGAATGAATAGACTTCGCTTTGAGATTACATGTCGGCCTCATAAAGGTTTACCACAGCCGCTGTGAAACACTTATTATTGACAGTCTGTTAGCAGCAGAGCTAGCATGCTAACTCTCTACACTGAGAAGTGTACATGTGAGTTCTGTTTAGCCACAGTTGTTTATAAACAGCTGATAGTTGACAGTAACTGTTGGCAGCGTGTGTTTATATGCTCATGTATGACACACGTATGTAATGGAGAGCTGTCACATTCGGTCACAGGTGCAAGTTTGCAAAGTTTCAGCCTGTCTGTAATACACACTCATACATTTACACATGTGCAGTCAATAAAATGTACAGTATTAGAGACCAGTGGAGTTGTAGTGTAATCAGTGTGTGATTTTGCTAGATTGTCTCTTGACCCCTGTATTGAAAAAAAAAAAAGTTTTTTTAAACATTTCTGATAAGAGCAACTTAACCATTTGCATCTTTAACCCTGTAAAGCATGACATATGCAGTAATAGTACAAAAAAGCTGTTTTTGAAATGGAACAGTTTATTGGAACTTTAGACAAAATATAAAAGAAAATCGAATAAAAACTTTGCTTATGTGTTTCTTGTCGAGTATCACATTCATCAGGTTTTTATAGCTCATATAGTCTGATGCAGTGAGAATATGAAGCTCAATGTTATTCAAACTGAGCAAAAATATGAATTTGCTGCAGATGCCGATATTTACTAGAGCCCGACCGATATGGGTTTTTTGGGGCCGATACCGATATTAGGGAGTAAAAAAGGCATAATATTGATATATCGGCCGATATTCTTTGTGTATATTATAGTACAGTACCAGTCAAAAGTTTGGACACTTTCCCATTCGTGTGTCCAAACATTTGACTGGTACTATATATAGAATACAGTATATACATAAACAGAATATATATACATAAACACATTTTTTGCAATGATCACTCAGATGTGGTGATCAAACACTTATAATGACGTGACAGAGATATGTAATGGAGGCAGGGCATTTAACAATTTAACAATAAACTTTATTATCCAAAATGAGTCTGACATCAGTGCACTGGACAGTAAAGTTGAAGTTTATTCAAGTTTAATTCAATTCAATTCCATTCAACTTTATTCCTTTGAAGTTTATTTCACTTCGGAACATTCGTTCACGGACTTGCGCTACTGTCTTCACACACAGACGGAACTTACTAGAGAAGTGTGACATAATATACCTCTGTGAATAAATAAATATAAATTCACGTCTCGCGCACTTTAAAGCCATTTGAATGTAACGTGTACGTTCCCTTG
>NW_015549661.1:108213-108368 GCF_001515605.1 Sinocyclocheilus anshuiensis | reverse complement strand
ACTCGATTCGCGTTCGAGAGGGTTCCTCGAGCTGAAGGGATCCCCCGAATTTGGTGCGGATCCGCTGCGCCCTTATGGAGATATGGCCGTTCAAAGTTTCAATGGTGTTCCATAGACTTAAGCTTTAAAGCGTTTCATCCGGGTCGCCAGTAGCA
>NW_015549661.1:93220-107281 GCF_001515605.1 Sinocyclocheilus anshuiensis | reverse complement strand
CCGATATATCGGCGACAGGCTCATATCGGCCGATAATATCGGCAAAACGATATATCGGTCGGGCTCTAATATTTACATGATGAAATGTAAATCAATGAGAGCTTTATAACAGTGCAGTAGATACTGACATGAAATGATCTAAATATCAGTCATCTTTATATCTGCAGTAATCTGTCTCAGTAAGATGAGATTGAAATGCTCCAAACATATAATGCAGTGATGGAGAGCTGAAGAAATAAAGGCTCCTCAGAAGATGTGAGATGTTCTGGAGGCTTGTGAAGATCATTCCTCCGCTGAGGAACAGTGAAAGTAAAGCTTCTGGAAACAAACAAATTAGAAAATGTGCATATTAAATATGATACAGGCAGCAGGCTTTAAACACACTCACAGTGTGTTTATTTTGTAATGACTGGATGAGTTGAACCAGGTGTGTTGAATAAGGGAGGATTCATAGGGCTGTAGCTGTCAAGTGCACTTAATAGTGGAGTAGTAGTGAACGCATCGGCCTCACACACACCAGTGATGTTTGCAGCTGCTGTGTGCATTTAGCTTGAAATCAGAATTAGCACTTGTTGGGGTCAGAGAGAGGAAAGTGAGTTTTCTGTCTAGATGCTTGCATGCATGTGTGTGAGTGATAGTGTTGCGCTGTCTTACGGCATTATAAGTGCTCTTATCAGCAGTATTGTTGGCGTGTTCCTCTATGGCCTGTATCTGCCAGCGGCTGATATTAATAGTGTGCCGGTGATGTATGAGCTCTGCTGAACACATGGACTGTAGTGCAGGCCGGACTCACCTGAGATCCACCGCCCTTCATCACACACCTCAGAGCGGTTTAATCAGCAGGTGAGTGTTCAGTGCGGCCACGAGAGTCAATGCTGGAAGTCAGTCTCAAAACAAGCAGCAGACTGTCTACTTTCAAGCCAGGTATTTGTCCAGAAACATTCACTGATGCCTTTCAAATAAGTTAAAAACGGCATTAATTCCAAAACAAATCAGTGTGTCAATTAGCTGAGGAGTATTTCAGGAGTATTGTGTTTTCATGTTATTTTTAGGGTTGCAAAAAGGTGGAAAATTTCCAGTAAATTTCGGAAACATTCCAGAAAATTTGGAAACTTTCCAGGGATTTTTGGAAAGTTTCTAGAAATTTTCCACCCCTTTGCAACCCTAGTTATTTTCATGTCTGCGTGCTAAAGAAATGTGTTCCTGGTGCAGGTTACATTCAGCAGGCGTGTGGGAATGAGATTACAGTTTGATTTTACATTTACAGAAGAAGTCGTGGCTTGGCTTTGCAGAATTCACCCATTATGCTCGAGATGTTCAACACTGATGTTCAACACCATGCCTGGTGCGTTGGTGGTTTAAACTGGAACAAGTACCGTATTTTCTATAATATAAGTCAGGTTTTTATCATCTGAAACATGCTGTGATTTACAGTAAGTATATTCCAAAGCGACTTTTATAATGCAGTTAACATCAAGCACGCAAAACATTGATGCCAAATGAGAAAGATGCGTCAACACAGGTTTATTAGTAAAGCACAGTTCCCACATGAAAGGCTTGTTGTTCATAATGAATGCCACTATAATTTACGTTTCTTTTATACTTGTATTTTTCACAATGTTTGTAAACATTACATTTTTATTGACCAGTTTTCTACATTTTTTCGGAATGTAATAGACAGTGTGACAGACCTTCTAGTCAGGTGCGATTTATGGTAATTGATAATGAAAATTATTGTAGATAAATATGCATCTGAAATATAGCGGAGGACACAGTGAGCTGCAGCAGGTTATTCTCAATATGAAGATGCTTCAGACAAACTCATACACATGGTGCTTTGGCAGATGTGATCATATCCTTGTCTGTAACATAGACGAACACTGGTACAAACGATAAATCTGACTTTGCCATGTTAAATATGTGTTTTGTTGGGTGTTAACGTGACTCATTTATTTTGATGAGAGCAGTAAATGTAAAGTGACTGTTGTAATGGTGTACAAATGTAATATAATCACAATATCCAGTGAATGTGTACGTTTAATCTGTGCTTTTGTTTGACTTTATTATGCTGGCAATGGTTTTAATGTTAACATTTAAACCCTTTATTGCACATATAATATATATATAGCATAAAGTCTACATAGATTCATTCTTGGGTTTGCACGATGTTTGGAAGACAAGACTGGAGGATGTAATAGGTTTTATTTTTTAAATAAAATACTTAAAATAATATTTGGCTTTTTTAAATCAGATTAAGCAAAGACGTAATCGACAGATTACTCGATTATCAAAATAATCATTAGTAGCAGCCCTATTTTAAAGGTGTTTGCTAAGATTCTAGTGGGCGTCTTCAGGGTGCATCGGTTTTATCTTCGTCTGTGATGTATATCGGACAGGATCTGTAGACAGAAGCAGTGGCGTGTAGAATCTGTTGCTTTGAACCACGTTTACCATGTTATTCAATCGATTGAAGTGTACGGCGGCTTTGAACTCGTCCGCCCCTGATTGAGAGAGTCGTCTTTCACCGGTGTTGTGTTAAGAGCAGTTGTGCAGTCTGAGACATTAAGCTGTCTGCGGTAATGGCCTGACCCGAATCGAGCCGAGGGCCGTGAATGGCAACTCGCAGCTTTCTTACAAAGCGTAATAGACGCAGTCGCCATTAGAGCTGTCATTTGGTAAAGGCTGCATACGCTGCATCTCTCTTGACTGTATCATCAGAGAGCCCATCCCGCCGGATTCATGCATAAAGGCCCTCCACGCTCGCTCTTACAACCTCTTAGCATTTTTGTGCCGCTCTCTCCTGGCCTTTCGCTATGGAAATGTTCCTGACAGAATTTTCGTGATCTGCGTGTTAAAGGAACCAGATTGGTGCTTTTTCCGCACCTTTTCCTCCATCATCCATTAGAGACGTTCATTTCCCGTCTCTATATGAAGCGTCTGACACCAGGCGTTTGTAGAGCTCTTCCTCTGGCGCGGCGGGGGGCCGTATCCATCCACCTCTGAGTGCAGGTTTAAGGCCATTAGCGGCTCACCCATCAGTCTTTCTTGTCTTTTGAATGCTCGAGGTGTCTAGAGCCATCCATCAATGCAGCGGGTCACCGAGTCAATTAAGTTTCCGCAGCATTACAGTTTTGCCTCTGCGCTTTGCAGAGAGCAGAGTTCTGTCCGCTCAGTTCTCCAACAAAGTTGAAAGTCTGTGATATTCTGCCGAGAAACCTGGTGTTTTCAGATTCATGATATTAGCAACGGCGCGCTCCCACGAGCGGGAAGCGTGTCCCGTTTCTCCCCAGCGAGCCGTGTGATTCTCCGGGTCCCATCAGATCCAGGTAGAGGTTGACCTAATTAGAGCAGGTGCCGGCAGAATGCCGGATCCGTCCCGCGGTGCCCTTCGTGTGTTGCGGTGGATTGTGATTGTACTGCGGTTGCACTGAGATGATTCTCTTTCTTTAATTGCTGCAGGCGTCTCTCCAGTGACATTTCTTTCTCTTTTAGTGTGGTTTTCTGCAGATATTTGCAGGCGAATGAGAACTGCTGGTTCAGTGATGCACGTAAAACCGTGTCAGCTCGTCGTGATGGAGTTTTCCTAGCAAAGGTCAATCATGTCGAGAATATTTTTGTTCTACGTGGGTCACTCCATATCAAGTGCTTCAAATATGTGACCCTGGAGCACAAAACCAGTCATAAGGGTCAATTTTTCGAAATTGAGATTCATACACCATCTGAAAGCTGAATAAATAAGCTTTCCATTGATGTATGGTTTGTTAAGATCGGACAATATTTGGCTGAGATACAACTATTTGAAAATCTGGAATCTGAGGGTGCAAAAAAATCTAAATATTGAGAAAATCATCTTTAAAGTTGTTCAAATGAAGTTCTTAGCAATGCATATTACTAATCAAAAATTAAGTTTTGATATATTTACGGTAGGAAATTTACAAAATATCTTCATGGAACATGATCTTTACTTAATATCCTAATGATTTTTGGCATAAAAGAGAAATGTATAATTTTGACCCATACAATGTATTGTTGGCTATTGCTACAAATATACCCCAGCGACTTAACACTGCTTTTGTGCTGCAGGGACACATGGTAAAGTTGGTTGCTTGTGCTTTTAAGACCCCTAGGTAGTTATTAGTTCCTGCAGCGGCCCATCTGAAATGGAATAACCCATGCTGTTTAATTTCTAGACAGCGGCACACTAGCAAGTGTATTAGACGTGAGTCTGAGTGAGTTTTTAACTTGAGTTAAAGGTCCAGACTAGTACTGGGTGGAATGGCGCTAGATTGTAGGTTATATAGTTTATATAGTCAAGTCAGCTTTATTAATATAGCGCTTTATAAAATACAGACTGTGTCGAAGCATGTTCACAGAAACAAACATGAAAATAACAGAATCAGTTATGGAAACTGAATTACAGAGTACAGCAGCTCTAAAAGACAGTGTCATCATTCAGATCATTGAATTATATCCTGATATACCGTTAGAGGTTGTACCATCTATGTGGAATCTTCTTTTTTGCCATTTCTGTGCTGGCTTTGATGGAAGTTCTGTGTAATGGAGTTAAATGTGAACAGAGCTGAGAGTGGAGCGAGTGTTGAACTTCATGAGTGATTATCCGGAGCTTCTGCAGGTGTGACGTTAGTTTGACATAATGCAGGTGTGACAGGCAGCAGAGGTTGGTCATTTGTGTTAGACTAGCGGCTTAGTCTTCAACATGATTGTCATAGTGCTAGTCTGTCAGCACTGTTAGGCCTGCTGTAGTTTCACTCCATAAGAAAAGTGTCATTGATTTTCTCCAACAGCCATCCAAAAGTTCATTTTAACTGTGAGCTGTCTAGTTGTGATGTGTCCTGTCATCAGTGCTGTGTAATTGCATCTCGTCACTGATATTCTGCGTTTTCACGAAGCTAAACTGATTTTATTTGAGCAGGTTCTTCAGAGCTCACTGGTATAATAGAGGAGATGCTGAAACGCCTGCCAAACTGGAACGCCCTTCATTCACAAAGTTTTACACATCTCAGTTTCTTTAATAAATTGGCTAATTTCATCATCCTTCCAGCTACTAGTAAGACATCAGTACTCTTAGCTCAGTTCAGGGGTGTGCGATATCACGCTTTCTGATCGTGGATGATTAAAATGTCTCCACGATTTGTGTTTGAAGAAATATCGTAGTATCGTGCAGCTGCAGTTCATTTCAATATACTGTACAGCGACATACATTCACATCAAACGTTACTCAGCGGTAGAGTTACGCTCACGGGACACCGCACTTACTCACAAAAGTACATTATTTGCATGTGCTTTGAAGCCAAACATTTCATTCGCGTGCTGTTCTGACGTGTGCTTTTTCTGAGTGCGTACACCTGAAGCGCGCACACTAATAAAATGTCAAACAGCGCCTGATTGCTGGACTAAGTTATATTTTGCATCTGACTGTGCTAATGCTGTCAAAAACACATGAAGTTTACATATAAACACAGCTGGTTATGTCTAAAGTGAAAGTAAACAGTTGAGAGAAAAGTGCAGCTCTTAAAGTGACTGCAGGCCTCTTTTCCATCAGCATGAACCAGGTGCTAGTTCAGAGCCAGTGCTATTGCCGGTCAAAAGGCAGTCAAAAGTTTCTGTTCATCTTGTTGGTCACGGTAACCCCGCCCCAGCCCCTGGCGCAAGCGGTTCTTCTAAACCAGCAATGTTTTGGTGCTACTTACGAACCACTTTTCCTGGTTCGGAGCTGGTGCTTTGGGTGTCGAAAGACAAAGAACCGATTTGAAACTAGGCTCTGGCTCTGAACCAGCACTCAAACTGCCTCGGTGGACAAGGGGTATAATAGTACTGAACATGCTGCCGCTTGTCAATAAAGGGAGAGTTCACCCAAAAATTACTTACTCACTCTCATGTTGTCCCAAACATGTATTAATTTCTTTCTTGTGAGCAAAAGAAGTTATTCTGAAGAATGTGGGGAACCAAACAGTAGTAGTTTGATAGTAGATAAAAATCAAATCAAATACTATGGAAGTCACTGCGGACCAGCAACTGTTTGGTTGCCACATTCTTCAGAATAACTTTTGTGTTCAACAGAAGAAAGAAACTCATTCAGGTTTAAAACAGCTTGAGAGTGAGTCAATGGTGACAGAATGTTCATTCTTTGTTAACGTTTGTTAACGTTCTTTAATGTTAATAAAACAAAACACAAAGAGAAAAACCACTCACTGCTCTCGACTGAAGAACTTTAATACAGTTGCTTTAATAAGAATCAGTGTATAATTTATACAGTGAAGTGTATCTAGTGTTTTATTTTTATATTTGATCATTTAATTTCTTGAATGCCACTGCTGAATACACCTACTGTAGCACTGTTGGTTTTATTTGTATATAATGTGTGTTTGTAATGTGTATCTTTGTTCTTATTTTTTAATAACAAAGATAAAATAATGACAAAGATTTTTACCTTCACCCACTTTTGCCTAAACATCTGGCAATCTTTTTTTAGTAAAGCCAACATGACAAAGAATCGTGATTTTCCTGAAAGAAATCGTGATATGATATTTTTGCCATATCTTCAGCCCCAGCTCAGCTCATTCTGTCATCGTTTCCTGAACCTCGTGTCGCCCATAAGACTTTTGTGAAGATATTTTTAATGAAACCTGTGGTTTGTTCTAGTGTGACGAATGCAGCTTCCATCTTTACCATATTCGATGCTCGTTGATCATAACGTCAAACCATCTGATCAATTAAATCTGTTCATCATATAAAGTCACACGACTTGGATTAAACCACTCGATTTATATGTATTCGTTTATGATGCCTTTATGACCTTTTTGGATTGTGGATCCAGTGTAGGGACAGAAACCTCTCAGGTTTCATTCAAAATGCCTTCATTGAACCAAAGTTTCATGGGTTTGGGGGATTAAATGACAGAAGATTCATTTAAATCCACTTCACTCTCAGTTGGTGCAGAAGATGCAAGAGAAGTCCATAGATTGAGTCATGAGACAGCGGTACATTCAACAAGTGCTGCATATACATTCGCTCTTGAACTACTGAAGAGCAGCATGATGAGTCGCTCACATCAAACGAAGCAGAATTAGCCCGGATAGAGCGGCAGTCGAACATTTCCGGGGCTGTAATTGCCGTGTGACCCGAGGACAGGATCCGTGTGGCAGTGAGTGTGTGTTAAGCGTCACTTCGCCAGCCGTTCCCCACCTGTCCTGCGCTACAGAAGCAGCATGTCACGGTGAAGAGAAACACTGTCGCTGCTCGCTGACACATCCTAAACCAGAGCGGCATCTTTCCCCTGCTCTAATGAGGATGGAACAGTGTCCGCGGCGCTGTCAAGTAGCTCAGCACACGCCGATGAAGGCTCCTCTCCTGCTCGGCCTCCAGGGACCTCATTAGGCTTTTTTCCACCATCTCCGTGCAGGAATCACATCGTCCTTAGGGAAAAATGTAAATAAACGCGTTTGTCACTTAGCACCCTCCCATTTTGCTTTTTCCAGGAAGAAAAATTGCATTGTGAGGCTTAATTAGTAAGCGCTGCCATTATGCGTTCTTTATTATGTAAATGAAGCGGCCGAGCACTTGGAACTGTTGTCTCGCAAGCTTTGTGCCAGGTGTTTTCTGGCTGAATGCTGCCGGTGCTTTCTTCATCCTCGCAGCAAAAGAAAAAGACAACTGTACTGTGAAATCGTAGGATGAGCTATAATTATTTGACAGATGATTTTCCCCCTCCCCTGCGATTCGTGGCTTGAGTGACGCGGCTGCTTTGATTTTTCTTTGTTGAGGCCGATGGTTTTCCGAATGCTGCCGTCTTAATTCTCCGGGATCCTCACGTCTCCCTTCCCGAGAACTTGATTCCCGGAAATCCAGGAGTTGGAGCGGTAATGCCTGGAACGGGGTGGGCGTGTCTCCCGAGGGGTTAGCGCTTGATTAATATTGAAAATCTATAAGTCTTGGCCCTCAGCGGCAGGTGATGGTGGGTTTATGAGAGGAACTGTGGAATGTTAATCTTGCCCACCTGCTCCCGCCGTCCTCGCCAGCGAGGGATGATGATGAGGGAGATCTGGGAAGGATTATGGCTTGGAAATTGACAGTGACTGAGGAGGACGAGGCGGCCGTCTATCCTGGGCTTGAGTTGATTTATACTCAAGGAACTTTCTCTGTCTCTCTTTGTCTGGCCTGAATCTTGAGCTGTCAGCCAATCAGATTCTCTGTCAGCATCACCTGTCCGTCTCGTCTTCATTTTGTAGTATTGAAAAGAGTATGTGAGAGCACAATATCATTTAGATAGTCAAGTTTGGGTCCGGTTGAGATATGAGCCCTTCAGTTTTCCCATGATTCATGGATTTCAGCGAGACTCATATTTGGGCGTTGTATTAGCGTAGATGTTCCTCCACCTGTCAGTTCCAAAATCTACTGACAAAACTATTTTCAAGTCCAAGTCACCTTTATTTCTATTGCGCTTTATAAAATACAGATTGAGTCAAAGCAGCTTCACAGAGATAAACCGGAAAATAACAGAATCAATAATGGAAACTTTACTATTCAGCTTTAAAAGACAATAGTGTCATCATTCAGATCAATTCAGTTCAGATTAATAACACTGTGAAGTTCATCAATTTGAAACAAGTTTAATTCAGTGGTTTTCAAGTATGTTTTAGCAAAATATGAGAGTAGATATTGTGTAAAATAAGCATTCCTTTGTCCTTGACTGACCCTTTACACAGACTCTTCACACATATTAACATTGTAAATCTAGTTTTTCGTTGCATATTTTTAATTACAGAATTACAGTTACTGCAGTACAACAGCATATTTGACATCTTTCTCTTTTCTGACCAACTGTATCGATCTCTCCATATTTTTCCCCTTTTTGAAAGTTATTGAAACACTACTGTGGATTTTTCTTTTGCCTTTTAATGATATTTGTTGTAGTTTCTGTTCAGCACTATAGAACTTTACCAAGCTATGACGAGTTCAGAACGTCAGAAACTCAGGAATGTGACTCGAGTCCATACAGGCCTACACTGATCTCTCTTGATATCTGCACTGGACTCTTTTGATTGACTCATTGATTCATGAGCAGCAGTGCTGTGTTTTTTCTCTGTACGGTGATCGTTCCTGTAGTGGAGGGCGGTTAGGGAGGATGGTTTCCCGTTGCGTCTGACTGTGCGCAGGTGCAGCGTTTCCCAGCATCCTCTCCTCTCTAGCGGCCCAGTCCTGTGGCCAACGTGTTGAGAAGTGTCGTGTTCAGTGACACCAGCCCTCGTCAGTCTGTAAGTCAGCGGCGCTCGTGTTGAAGCGATGATGCCGCGCTCACGCTGTGATGTTGGCTCGGGGTTTTTGGGGAAAGTCATGGCTCAGTTGTTGGCAGCGGCTCCACTCCTGATGTGTTGACGCTTCTCGCCCACTCGCGCGCCGCTCGCACCTCCGCCTGTCAATCTGCCACTGCACCTGAACACGGGTAATAAACTTGCGCGCCGGCTCAATGACACGCGTGTCAATTTGTGTTGTGTTTTCAGCACCTCATTGTTCCTTTGAGCGACTGCAGAAACACACTTCACACGCTCGCCGCCAGAACCGAAGACGTGTTCAGGAGAAATCATCAAATATTAACACGTCACGGGCCGTATTAATGCGAGACTCGCGGCTGTTTGCTCACGTTCATCAATAAAGCAGCTCGCATGATGTTTCTCATCATCTTCTCATTATTAGGATATTATGTGCTCCTACGTTATTACTCGTCGCTATCCCTGTTTTCTGAGGACTAATGTAATGGTGTTCGGTGAACGGCTCTGAGGAGCTTCATTGCAAACAGATATTAGTGTAATGCTGCAGACGCACGCTTGTGTCCGTCCCGCGCGGGAGGAAATCTTCATCTCATCTCATCGAGTAATAGTTCACACGCACAATTGAAATAAATTGATTATGGGGTGTGAGATTTCCAGCGTGCTGTTTATCAGCGGTGCAATTATTCCAGAGCAGTGGAAGTGTAAAGATATGAGCCCAACTAAATAAGAATTTTTCTTTGCTTATATGTAAATTACAGTTATTCAGATGATGTTGGTGTGTTTTAGGGACATTTTTACCTTCTTTCATGCATGCTTTTTTTACATCTATTATTGAAATCACTTCACTAGTTGTTAAGGCTACAATCAAATTAACATCAAACATTCTGCAAGAATAAATGTCCTTATGTTATATTACAACAGTCTCCTGTTACTGCTTTTTGTTTGTTAGGCAATTAATATTCAGTAATATTATCAATTTAACTGCATTTCATTGGATGGTAAAATTGGAACTGAATTGAGCTGAATAAATGACCCTTATGTCTTCTGTAGAGGTTGAAATTGAGTTTGTTTCATAATTAATGAACATCAACATTATTGAACTGAACTGAATCAACATTGAACTGAACCGAGACGTTTGTCTTCTGTAAAGATGCTTTATAGTTTGAATTAAAAATCAATTTTGTTTAATAATCGATAAACTTAGCAACATTGACACTAGGGCTGCACAATTAATTGAATTTCTAATCGCGACTACAATTACGGATGCCACAATTACGTAATCGTTCAAAGCGGCAATTAATCGTTCAAAGTCCACTTATGTTATTCTGCGTTTTTTCTTTCTACATGTTATCTTAAGGGTTTTTCCCATTGTTTTAGTTTTAGTATAACATTATAATACCATTCATATTTTTACTCTTTTATAATTTAAAGAAGAAACCAATCCGATGTATAGTTGACATTTGAGGTTTAATACTATAGAAAAGCACTAAAGGTTTTTCAGTTAGAGTGTTTTCAGCTTGTTTATTTTCATATAAAAATACGGCATGCAGTTGCATCAAACAATGGTATAAACATCATTCAATGTAAATTGTGATAATCGTAATTAATAATCGCAATTACAATCTCAAGGGAATAATCGACAATTATGATTTTTGTCATAATCATGCAGCCCTAACGCTTACTGAACTGAATTGAATCTGAATTGACTAGTGTCTTCTGTAGAGCTGCTTTACAGCTGAATTTGATTCATAATTGAATCTGTTATTTTCCTGTTTATTACTGTGAAGCTGCTTTGAATCAGTGTGGATTGCATAAAGCACTTTATAAATACATGACTTGTTTTGGGGATGTTGGGAGTATTTTAGAGCGTTTCATCTGAAAACAGCTCCATATTCACCTCCCTGTGCCCCGTTTAATTTAATATGTTTAGTTGGCATGGGACTGCCCGTATGGAAATTAATTGAGTTTAATTGACTGTCCGTATGGAAGCGAGCGTCTCAAACGCCGTAGCAATTAGAAGAATTGAATCGGAGTGACAAGCGCCCTACAATTATGGATTAAACGCACTTGAAGTCGTGCTCGCGTGTGACCCGTCTCTGCAGACGCGCGCTGCGGGTGTATTTTTGGGGTTGGGGGTGAAGAACTCCTCGGGCTGTGTCTGTTTGGCTAATGAAGAGCTCAGTTTAGCCAGTGATGTGTCGCGAGCACAGCCTTGCGCTCTGATTGGCTGAGCGCTGCTGACATCACGCCGGCCAGCCGTTGATTTGCTGCTGTCTCCGAGGCTACAGGTGAGAGTCTCAGCCATGGGCTCCGGCGTTTAGGAGCAGACGGAGGAGCTCTCGCTGCAGACCGAGCCACGGAGAGGAGGAGGAGGAGGAGGAGGTGGAGGGGTGCTTTAGGGAGCGCAGCAGCCCATGCAGTCTATGGAAACTAACTCTGACCGATGGAAATAATGACCGCCGGCATGCGTCAGGTGAGTGTGGACAGGTAACGCCGAGGTGGTGAAGCTTTGCTCGAGGCAGTGTGTTTTGGGTGAAAGCGGGGCTCGTTTCAGAGGTGAATGTGTGAAACGCTTCCTCCGAGCTCGATGCGAGATGGTGTTTGCGATCGGGTGAGCTGAGGACATCGGGGGTCGCTTCTGCTGTGAAGGAGCCGATTATTACTGTAATAGATGCTGTGAAGTGCACTTGATCTGCTGATGATTGCTGGTTTGTTGTATTTCACTATGAAGTTTGTCGTGTGTGTGGAGAAGGTGATCACTCGAGCGTCCTATGAAGCGCATCCGCGACATCGCTGGAGAAATCAGATTCAGAAATGCTTTTGTTTTGCACGATTGTTACTTTCAATTAAATGTCCCGTTCTTGACGTTTGTTATGTATTCAGATTAGAATTAAAAACTCTCAGTTCAGATCACGAGACTCGCTCCTAAATTTGTTTATTTATATAATAATCAAACATTTTTGTACTGTATTATTTTTTTAGGCAGCTGTCAATCATCTGAGCATAATTGACAGAAATACGCCACAGATGGGGCTTGTGTTAATATAGACGCCACGGTTATGAAGGAATAAATGCTGATGTTACATGCAATCAAAGAGCACAGATTACTCTTGATGACACGTCTGATATGAAATGTGATTGTTCCTCTTTAGATGAAGCATCTGCTAAATGCATAAATGATTGCAGTGCTACTGCTGTTTAAACAACAATTGATTTTTTGAAAATAATTCCCGTGTTTGAGTCGTGGCTGAAATTGGCAGCGTCTGTTTCTTGTCCCGTTGCACAAACGCATGCAGAACAAACAGCTTATGTGTCTGCGCTGACACAATCGACAGCAACAGCTCTGTCTCATTTAGATGTTAGGGCTGTGAGTTCAGACTGATAGTGCCATCAAACTGTGTTTTCTCTTTCCCGTTTCTTTTTCCCAATCCTCCTGTCAGCATTCCCCGCGTGCTCGACCGTGAAGCTCTCGACGTCTCATTCAGACATCGCTTCTGTCTCGCTTCGGCTGCTCCACGCCGGTCTATTAGCGCTGAATGTGGATCCTCAGATGCTCTCAAACACCAAACAGACGCTTTACAGGAAAACAAACACACGCTGAGGTTTCCAGACGCTGGCAAGCTTTATTTCTGTGGTCCTTTATACAATACAGATTGTTTGGATGATGCAAACATCATCAATTATGACACAAATCAAAATGACGCTGCTCTAAAAGACAATAGTGTCATTTAATTTGGTGTCAGATGAACAGTTTTTGTGTTTGTGTATTTGCATCAGGTGTTGTATTATTTGTGCAGTCATCCACTCTTTGTCCTGGTTTGAAGGTGCTGTCGTATCTGTAAGCGTATGGTGTCTCCAGATCCTGGCACGCGTGCGTCCCTTTCCTCCTCTTTGTCCCCCGTCGAGGCTCCATTTTTGCTGGATTGGACATCCGGCTCGCGTCCGGTGCGCATCAGAACAAGCTGTTTCTCTCCGAATGCTGTTTGAGAGCGAAAAGTGTTTGCAGGATTGATTTGGAGGGATGTCATGATTTGACAGCTACCTCGTGCAACATGATTGTCAGAGAGTGAGTGTGTGTGAGTGTGAGTGTGTGTGAGGGTGCGTGCGTGAGTATGCGTGTGTGTGCGTGTGTGTGAGAGAGAGTGTGTGTGTGTGTGTGTGTGAGTGAGTGTACTGGTTTATATATCCTGGTGGGGACTTAAACCTGACTACACACAGACTCATGGGAACTCATGTCACGGTGGGGACCTAAATTGTGGTCCCCACGGGTACAAAAGCTTATAAATCATACAGAATGAAGTTTTTTGAAAATCTAAAAATGCAGAAAGTTTCCTGTAAGGGGTAGGTTTAGGTGTAGGGTTGGTGTAGGGCAATAGAAAATACGGTCTGTACAGTAGAAAAACCATTACGCCTATGGAGAGTCCCCACAAGGATAGCTGACCAGACATGAGTGTGTGTGTGAGAGTGTGTGTGTGTGTGTGTGTGTGAGAGAGAGTGTGTGTGTGCGTGTGTGTGAGAGAGAGTGTGTGTGTGCGTGTGTGTGAGAGAGAGTGTGTGTGTGCGTGTGTGTGAGAGAGAGTGTGTGTGTGCGTGTGTGTGAGAGAGAGTGTGTGTGTGCGTGTGTGTGAGAGAGAGTGTGTGTGTGCGTGTGTGTGAGAGAGAGTGTGTGTGTGCGTGTGTGTGAGAGAGAGTGTGTGTGTGCGTGTGTGTGAGAGAGAGTGTGTGTGTGCGTGTGTGTGAGAGAGAGTGTGTGTGTGCGTGTGTGTGAGAG